>NC_056727.1:246869958-247002458 GCF_019279795.1 Protopterus annectens | reverse complement strand
ATCCAGAAAGATTTAAACAACCCCCCCATTTAGGCCTATTGTTTCTGCAACTGGCTCAAAAACAGAGCCTATAACAGCATATACTGACTTCTGGTGTAAAAGTACTCTAAAGTGTTATAGACATATTTTGAAGGACTCATGGCACTGTCTTAAAATCCTTAGGGACATATCTATTAATATTAATATTAATGACGATTTTGTATTCGTCACAGTAGATGTTATGAATTTATTTACCTCTATACCGCACGATCAGGGGTTGACAGTCTTTGGAGATGCCTTGCTTGGTAAAGAAGGTATTCACAATGTGAAAAGACAGCTTTTGGTAGATTTGATGGAATTAGTGCTGTACAACAATGTTTTGTTATTTGAAACTGAAGTTTTCCAGCAAATAACAGGTGTAGCCATGAGGGCCAAGTGTATACCAATTTATGCAAATCTGGTGCTGGCTAAGTGGGAGGAAAATTGTGTGTTTCCAATCAACTTGCATGATAAAGTGATCCCATGGCTTAGATTTCTTGATGACATACTAATTCTGTGGAGAGGGAGTGTAGCTGAGCTTGAAGAATTTATTGATTATTTAAACTTCACTATGACATTTCTGAACTTTACATATAAAGCGAGCAATGAGAGTATTGACTTTCTTGATATTACATTAAGTTGGAACAAAAGTAGTAATAAATTCATTTCCAGGGTACACAGAAAAGAGACATACTCAAATTATCTTCTCCATTATAGTAGTTGTCACCCTAATTTCCAAAAAGAGAGTGTAGTAAAGGGTCAAATGGTCAGGATTTCAAGACTTATAAGTAATGAGAGTGATTTTGAACAGGAAATGTACATTTTAGTGGGTATATTTCAAGAAAGAGGATACCCTACTAAACTTTTGATTAGAACTAGAAATGAAATACGTAGAAATAGAAAAGTTCTTACCTATCCTACATACAAACTTTGGGAGTACATTTACAAAATCAAAAGTGACAGACTATGATATCACTTTAGTACTTCCTTTTGCCCATGAAGTTGCATAGATACGGACTATTGTTAATAATGCTTGGAACCTGATTTTAAGCCTTGACATCAAAAATTTGTTAGGTTTGGCCTCTAAAATAACTTTTTCTAGAGGTGCTAACCTTAAAAATTTATTTGAGAAACCATGTAACAAGAAAAGGATGGTGTCTAAGATGTCAAAGTGCAATATGTATAAGGCATGGAAATTTATTAACATGGGCCTATATGTTATGGTCGAGGGGTACCAATGTTCAATTCCCAGTCCAGGGCACTGCAATTGTAAAATGGCAGTGTATATAGCTACGTGTTTGTCTTGTTCAGTGTTTTATCTGGGTAAAACCACAAGAAAATTGAAAGAAAGAATATTAGAGCATGTTAGGGACATTAAAAAGAATAAGAAAGAAAGTGAACTTTATGATCATTCTGTGAAATGTGAAGGTTTTAACAAATTCCTGTTCTTTGTTATAGATAGAGTTTTTGACCAATGCAGAGAAGGTGATTTGAACTTATATTAGAGAAAATGGAGTTGGAATGACAATTGAGAACTATTGCCACGACATTCCCAGGTATTAATGACAATGTGTCATTGAGTTCTGTTTTGAAATTAAGAGCATTACAAATTTGAATTTAACATTATTAACTACAGATATGCATGTATTAGCAGCAGATAGGTGAAGTTTGTTTCCTAGGAATGTTTTAGTTAGGTTGTCACCTCACAGTAAGATGTTGTCCTGTTCGATTCTCAGTTAGAGCGTCTTCTGTGTGGAGACATGCGTGAATGGGCATAACTTCACTGAAGGCTGTGCATCAGAGCTGGCAACTCAGCACGTAAAAATCTACTGCCAATCATTAGTGGACCGGAGTTCTGCTGTGGCGACCCCTAACCGGGAAAAGTTGAAAGACAAAGTTAGGTTGTTTTTAGATATGTCAGTATTTATTAAAATTATATTTATGTATATTGTTATTATTATTTTATAATTATGGTATGGTTTACATATCTATATATATATATATATATATATATATATATATATATATATATATATATATATATATATATATATATATATATATATATATATATATATATATATGGGTCTACTTCTTTTGACCTAACTTTCATTTGCCTGACACTCATTTGCCTGAAATTTCATTTGCCTGACACTTCATTTGACTGACAAGTATTATTAGCAAGAAAATGGAATATGCCCCCTTCCCCACTGCAGTGCGACCCTGGAGTTAGAATATATAGTTAGGGGGTGTGTGGGGGGCACATCCCCCCACAACGGGGGGTGAGGGGGGCCAAGCCCCCCACTTCATTTCATATGATATTGTTAACTTTTGATGTAATATTGCTTAGTAACAGAAAAGTAAGTGGGGGGTTCGCCCTCCACCCCCCCATTGTGGGGGGCTGTGTCCTCCACACCCCCCTAACTATATATTCTAACTCCAGGGTCACACTGCAGTGGGGAAGGGGGCATATTCCATTTTCTTGCTAATAATACTTGTCAGGCAAATGAAGTGTCAGGCAAATGAAATTTCAGTCATTTGGTCTCAGGCAAATGAGTGTCAGGCAAATGAAAGTTAGGTCAAAAGAAGTAGACCCATATATATATATATATATATATATATATATATATATATATATATATATATATATACATATTTATATCTTGGTACATATTATAATGTTTTTAAGTGGTTTTAACTTTTTTATTATTACATGTATTGGCTATTCAATTAACTTTGTATTGCATTATTGTTTTAGTGGGCTATTTGTATTGTTTAGTAGTATAAATGAAGTCTTTCAGTGTGTTTAAGTTACTCTGATGATGACCTGAGGTTACAGGGTGAAAGTGCTTAGTCATTTTTTAAATAGTTCATTGATTGCTCCTTCTTATCCAAGTTTGGGTTTATTCAGCGTTGGTGGTTTTTATTATTTTTTAATTTATTTTGCTTTACTAGTTTGTGCTCTTTTGAGCAAGTTATTTTTATTAAGATGTACAGTATTTACTGGAACTCTAGAGGTCAGAAAAGCTTGCAGCAGAGACCTCCTACGCCCAGGATCCAAGTCCATCTTGAAATACCCACAGAGAGGAGAATCCACGATTTAAGGAATCGGAAAAGTAGAGGTAAAGGGAAAAGGAAGAGGAGACAATAACAATAGTAGTAAACAATGAAGGTGCTATGATGACCCAAAAAGATTATAACATTTACAGTTTTAGTGATATTCCCATCTCCAAAGAACACTTTAGTCTTTTTTCAAAAGGCTTCAAATTTTTACTCACCCCACATTTTAATGTGATGGATTCACTTATTGAGTTTAAACTATTTATTAGAAAACTAAAGTGGGCATTTTTTTAATAACACTAGTAGGGCTGAAGCCATGAATAAAGGTGATAGGAAAGAAAAGTATCTTCAACTCCCCTATACACTCAATACTACAAGCATTTGACAGAGCTTGTATAACTGATTACTACAAACTGACTAATGATTTCTAACACTTCAATATTAAAAATTTAAACGCAAAGGAACTCTCCATCTTTGATACCCTTAGACATGATAAATCTGTTAGAGTCTGCAAAAAAGTACTGGTCCAAACAGCACAGAGGTCTCAAAAATAAAACAGAAACACGTACTTAGCGTATACCTTTTATTTAAATGCTTTCATCCTAAGACTTCTTCAGAACTTATTACAGCTTCCTAGTTTCACAAACAAACATATATACCCTCCTCAATTAACACAATTGTCTAACTAAAACCAGTAATTACATTCAATTAAGAAGACATCCATTAAAACAGTTAAAAAATACTTTCAGTCTTTGTTCGCATATAGTTTCCTATTTTTGTAAAAACATTTTATATTAATAACTTCATTCAGACCTGGCAGTTTGTCTGCCTCAAGTCTAATCTGCCAATGAGTTTCTCTTTGCTCCAAACAATTCTTAAAGTCACCACCCTTTAAATCTAAGGAACCTTGTTCCAAAATAGAAAAAATAAATTTCTTATGTGTTACAGATTCTATTTATTGAGTGTTTGTATAAAGAACTGTTGTCATTCTGCTTTTTGATTCTATAATAATGATCTGTAATTCTTTTATAAAGAGTCCTGGTAGACATACCCACATAGAATGCCAAACATCCACTACACACACTGATGGAAACTACTCCTCTGGTTTTACAAGTAAAATGTCCTGGTACCTTAATAGTATGTGGAAATGTTTGTACAGATATAAAAGGTCCTCCTATTAGAGTAATGAGACTTGATAAGGGTAGAGGAACAGTTATAGTCGATTCTGTTCAATATGTTGCTGATATGCTAGACATATTGTATGATTCAACTACATGTTACTACCTCATGGGATGAGATCAATATAGCCCATCATAGAATTGATCTATTGTTGGAAGAACTAATATTGGATGAAAGAATTGATGTAGACACTCACACATTTCTTACAATCAGAAACCCATGGATTCCTTCATTTTTGGAATACCAAAAATGCACAAAGATACTGATAAATTAAAGTGCAAACCTATTGTAGCTGCTCAAGGGTTGAAAACCTACCCTATAGCCATATTCATCGACAGGAAAATTAAATCTATGCTTCGAGACCCAACACCTACTGGATGGAGGATTTATATTTTTAATGATAGACATCAACCCAAAACAAAGCAGAATCACTGTTCCGAAAATAACCAATAAGCACCAAAACCAGAACAGATCGAGGAGGGCACAAATCCTGGTCTGCAAGCTATAGTTTAATTAATACACAACTCTTCAGTCCTTCAAGTAAAATGCATAAAACAACTTTTCAGTCCACCAAAATCACATGGAAAAAATGATTAAAACGACTTTTCAGTCCACCAAAATTCACATTAACGCAATTCAGTACACACTGCGTTTTCGTTTCTAAAACTTCATCAGATGGAGAAAATGCATTCCTAAACACACCCAATTTATACAGAATAAATTAATTAAAATCCTTAATTAGGAATAATCCTATCAAGCATTTAAAGGGGTAGAATCTGTAATACATTCAGCAAAAGGAAATATTCATAAAGACACATCAAATAAATAAAAAATGTTAAGAAATATAGATACTTCAATATAAAATGTAATAGAATATTATATAAAATATTAAAAACCTCAAAATAATCCATCTAATAATAATACAATACATTAATCTACAATGATGTTAAGCAAATAACTTAATAGCAACGTCCACAATTAGATGTCTGAATGGCTCACAAATAATGGACATATCAGACCTATAAAATAAACTGTACAAAATTTTATTTACATATATAGGGGAATGTTTCTTAAAAATAACTAAAAATAACTAAAGCTTTGCTGATCTCAGCTTAAGGACAGGGGCCAAAGAAATAGCATCATTAAGCCCTGGGAATTTGTTAGCTTCCAAAGAAAGTTGCCATAAAAGCTCTTTATATTCTGTTGAGGTTTCCCATGGACCACCTCTTATATCTTTCATTCCGGGGCAACAAGAACAACAGCAATTACAACAAAACATTCCAGCAGTGGAAAGGGTAGGAGATAATATTTTATGTAATTTTAGTAAGGTAGACTCTATAGTTTGTCAAGGTTGTACTACTAAATATAAGGGTTACACTATATATAATTATAGCAATTATGTACTAAATGAAGTGCATTTTTTCTTTACTATCAAAAGGTTTTAAATTTGTCCCTAATGTGAAGGCTGATATTAGCAAAGTGCTTATTGACTTTAAGCTGTTCTTAAGGAAGAAACATTTGGAATTATTATTCCAAGGAGATAATAACTATAGTCAGAAAGATGAAATACTAAGAAGAAAGAGTACGTACAATCCACCACTACACCCGCAATTAAAAAATTTTGAAGTTTTAATGGATAATAAATTGAGAGCAGAACTTTCAAAGAGTAGAATTATGTATAATCTTACTAAGGAAGAACATAGGTTGTTAAGGGAAATAAAGGAAGACACCACGGTAAGTGTTATGAAACTGGATAAAGGTGGAGGTTCTGTTATTATGGATAATATTCTATATGAAGCTAAAATGATGAAATTACTTTGTGATACAGAAAAATATGTAAGAGCCTCCATTAATGAAATTAATATTGGTAATAGGAAAATATATGTGGTATTAAATGATTTACTTTTGGAAGGCTCAATAGATGTTGAGACTTTTAAGTACCTCCATGTGGAAAATCCGAAGGTCCCCACCATTTTTGGGGTACTAAAAGTTCATAAAGCCGTGGAAAATCCCCCTTTGAGACCTATAGTTACATCAGAAGGCTCAGTTACTGCACCTTTGGCAAGGTGGTTAGATGTAAAATTGAAGGCCCTTTCAGTACGAGGTCAGGGCACTGTGAAAGATTCTTGGGACTTGTTGCGTAATATAACACAAGATATGTATGATGGAAGGATTACTTTTATCACTATTGACATAATAGACTTGTTTTCATCTATACCACACGATGAAGGGATGAAGTGGTTTGAGGAAGCTTTAATAAAATATGGTCATTTTAATAATAATGATTTTTATCTTATATTAACCTTGGTGGATTTAGTGTTAAATAATAACTTAATTCATTATGAAGGCGAATTTTTTAAGCAAATTAAGGGTGTAGGTATGGGGGCAAGGTGTGCCCCCACATATGTTAATATTATTCTAACAGACTGGGAGAACAAATATATCATTAGTTAAAAATACACCCACAACTGGAAGCTATACAAACGTTTTTTGGATGATATGTGTTTTTTGTGGGTTGGCTCAAAAGATGAATTTCTAGAATTTTTTAATTATATTTCAGAATCCACCAAATTTTTAAAATTTGCTTATACAGACGACAGTAATTTTTAAAATTATTTGGATATCACTATAGGTAAGGGGGATGATACCTTTTATTCAAAGATTTTTAGAAAAGAAACATTCTCTAATTCATATTTAGCCTTTAATAGTGCCCATCCCTATCACCAGAAAAAAGGCATTATTATGGGGCAATATGTGAGAGGAAGTCATATGACATCAAGAGAGAATAATTTTGATGATGAGTGTCATACTTTGTACAATATGTTTATTGATCGGTGCTACCCCACAGACCTCATAGAAATGATAGAGAGAGAGGTCAGGGGAGCAAGACATAACAAATTCAAACCTATAATAGGTATGAATACTGATTTGAATGAGATAAAGTTGAATAAGAATAACTATGAAGGTACAGGTAACTTTGTAGTGGATTTCAATGGTAGTGCACCCAGAATAAGACAGATTCTGGAAGAAGAATGGAATAGGTTTGGTCAGATTTCAGACTTAAAATATATTTTTGAAGAACCTTTGAAATGCACATATAGAAGGGGTAAAAGTTTAAAAACTATATTAGAAGGTAAATACAATATGAAAAAAGTTAAGGAAGGAAAAGTAGGCACCTTCAAATGTGGGAGGTGCTCTCAATGCCCCTATGTCTACACTAAGGATATTATTTTTATACCCAGTAGGGATAGGTTGATTCAGAGCATACATTTTGCCAACTGTGATACCACTGGGATTGTATATATAGGGCTATGTGATCATTGTGATGCATTTTATATAGGAAAATCAGAAAGGAAGTTAAAAAATAGAATTTATGAACATTATTATGAGATTAAAATAAAATGTACTAACAATGCTTTATATAGACACAAAATAAGTTGCCCGGAAGCAAAATTTAGCTTTTTTGTTTTAGAGGTGGTGGAAAAAGATATAAGAGGTGGTCCATGGGAAACCTCAATAGAATATAAAGAGCTTTTATGGCAACTTTCTTTGGAAGCTAACAAATTCCCAGGGCTTAATGATGCTATTTCTTTGGCCCCTGTCCATAAGCTGAGATCAGCAAAGCTTTAGTTATTTTTAAGAAACATTCCCCTATATATGTAAATGAAATATTGTACAGTTTATTTTATAGGTCTGATATGTCCATTATTTGTGAGCCATTCAGACATCTAATTGTGGACATTGCCATTAAGTTATTTGATTAACATAATTTTAGATTAATGCATTGTATTATTATTAAATGAATTATTTTGAGGTATTTAATATTTTATATAATATTCTATTACATTTTATATTGAAGTATTTATATTTCTTAACATTTTTTATTTATTTGATGTGTCTTTATGAATATTTCCTTTTGCTGAATGTATTACAGATTCTACCCCTTTAAATGCTTGATAGAATTATTCCTAATTAAGGATTTTAATTCATTTATTCTGTATAAATTGGGTGTGTTTAGGTATGCATTTTCTCCATCTGATGAAGTTTTGGAAACGAAAACGTAGTGTGTACTGAATTGCGTTAATGTGAATTTTGGTGGACTGAAAAGTCGTTTTAATCATTTTTTCCATGTGATTTTGGTGGACTGAAAAGTTGTTTTATGCATTTTACTTGAAGGACTGAAGAGTTGTGTATTAATTAAACTATAGCTTGCAGACCAGGATTTGTGCCCTCCTCGATCTGTTCTGGTTTTGGTGCTTATTAATGATAGACATCATTGATCTGTTTGCATGTGTCCCCAAGGAAGAAGGATTAGTGTTTTTTATAACAGTGTAGTAGACAATATTATAAGCTCAAATGCTGATATTTCCATTTTTATGGATTTGATGTCTTTAGTTCTGAATAATACATTTTTTGAAGGGGGATATTTCTGGCAAGTCAAGGAAGTAGTGATGGGGGCAGTTGTGCCCCCACCTACAGAAATCTGGTTTAGCTGGCCTGGGGAAAAAACATGTATTCAACTCACCATATTTGGAGTATTGTAAATTATATATTAGATACCTGGCTGACCTATTTAGTTTATGGTCAGATCCAGAGTATATGATGGGTGAGTTTGTGAAACATCTTAATGACACAATATCATTTTTAAAATTCACTTGGCAATCTTATAAAGAAGGCATTAACTATCTACACACATATAAGCAAAGCAAAGAATGGTTTTACATCTAATATTTATCGTAAAATCCACATTCAGTAATTCATATCTCCACTTTGAGAGTTGTCACCCTTTGGCACAAAAAAGAGTTTTGTTAAAAGTCAATTTATTACTGCAGCCTGGATGTCCTCAACCAAGAATGGGGTTAATAATAAATTTCAAAAACTAGAAAGTATGCCCTTGGAGAGAAAATATCCATTAGGCTTTATTCAGGGTATTAATGAAGATATTCTGTCCAAATGAGGAATAAATATTTGCCCCTATTAGGACAAAGTTGTAGGGATGAGAGTAACAGTTTTATCAGTGAGATTGCTCGCCCACAGGTTAATTTCAATAAGGCTTTAATTACTGAATATAATATATGTGCTAGAAAAATTAAAAACATTATTAATAAAAATTGGACTATTATCAATTCCTTTCTGATGTACAAGGAGATTTTAGTTTGTGAATCTGTTTTTGTATACAAAACTGCATTTAATTTTAAACAATATATGGAGTTGAACAATACAGGGTTAAATATTATCTCCGTAAAGAGTAGGACTATGAGATGTAGTAGTTGTAAACAATGCCCATATATTCTGACCAATGAGTTGATAACTTTAAACAATGGGATTAATAGCATCATTAGATTGAATAAGGGTAACTTTAAGATAATAGGAGTAATATGCATATAAATGTGTACCCACTGTGTAAGTTTTCATATAAGGAAAACAGAACAGGGGTTTAGTAAAAGAATCTATGGACACCTTTATGACATTAAGGTGAAGAATAACACCAATGTATTATTTTAACATTCCCTGGCCTGTAGGGGACCTTGCAATTTCTAATTTTCCATTATCGAAAAAGTTAACACACAGCCCAGAGGGGGGAGGGGACTGGCCACTGAGGCTGGAATTTAAAGAACTTGTTTGGCAACTCAGGTTAAATGCCACTCAGCCCCCGAGGTTGAATGAGACAGTTTCTATTTCTTCAGTCATAAAATTGTGGTCATTAAAGTTATAACAGAAAAGGTTAGGGTGTAACATTAGGTCTTCTTTTGAATGTATATATATATATATATATAGTACACAAAATATTAAGTTTTGTATTTTTTGTATCTTTTCTTCATTCATTTATTTAATGTTTAGTATTGGGATATGCACTCATTATTAATTTTGAATGATATGGCTAAATTAATTTTTAGATGGATTACGATACATCTTTTTCAGCAATTGCTCAATATTTTGAGCAATGTTTGCATAACATTATTAAGAGCAAATGTTATGGCATTTGTATTCATACTTGTATTCATATTTACATTTCAGTATTTTTTATTTTTTATTTCTTTACTTCTTATTTTTATAATTAAGGACTTGTGAATTTATATGTCAGTTCCTTTACGAGAAGGGTTTTTAAAGAAGCAACAAGGTAAAAATGTAGATTGTGATGAAGTTGCAGTTCCGTGGAATGAAAGCATTAGATCAGTTATTTTGCACCTACTATTCAATAAATACTGTTCTTTTCTTCAGTCATTCGTTTTTGGAGGCTGTTTATACATATTTTTTGTGCCTTGCTTAATGGTTTTGATGAACCACCAGGAGGTAGGTGACACTGTGATACCATGTTATTCTGGTTACAGCATCAGTCTGGGTTAATGTCATCCATAGTACATAAGTGACTCCTTTTCTTTAATATCATCCATAGTTCACTCCTGTTCTTTAATGTCATCAATAGTACATAGGTGGATCCTGTTCTTTAATGTCATCCATAGTACATAGGTTGCTTCTGTTCTTTGATATCACCCATAGTATATAAGTGACTCCTCTTCTTTAATGTCATACATAATACATAGATAATTCCTGTTCTTTAATGTCATCCATAGTACACAGGTGGATCCTGTTCTTTAATGTCATCCATAGTGCATAGGTGGCTACTGTTCTTTAATGTCATCCATAGTACATAGGTGGCTGCTGCTCTTTAATCTCATCCATAGTGCATAGGTGGCTTCTGTTCTTCAATGTCATCCATAGTACATAAATGGCTCCTGTTATTTAATATCATCCATAGTACATAGGAGTCCACTGTTCTTTAATGCCATCCATAGTACATAGGCAGCTCCTATTCTTTAATATCATTGATAGCACATAGGTGGCTCCTGTTTTTTAATGTCATCCATAGTACAAAGGTGGCTCATGTTCTTTAATATCATCCATAGTACATAGGTGTCCCCTGTTTTTTAATGTCATCCACAGTACATAGGTGGCTCCTGTTCTTTAATATAATCCATAGTACATAGGTGACCTCTGTTTTTTAATCTCATCCATAGTACATAGGTGACTCCTGTTCTTTGATCTCATCCATAGTACATAGGTGGCCCCTGTTCCTTAATCTTATCCATAGTACGTAGGTGGCTCCTGGTCTTTAATGTCATCCATAGTACATAGGCGGCTCCTGTTCTTTAATGTTATCCATAATACATAGATGGCGCCTGTTCTTTAATGTTATCCATAGTACATAGATGGCCCCTGTTATTTAATGTCATCCATTGTACATAGGTGGCTCCTGTTCTTTAATATCATCCATAGTACGTTGGTGGCTCCTGGTCTTTAATGTCATCCATAGTACATAGGTGGCTCCTGTTCTTTAATGTTATCCATAGTACATAGATGGCCCCTGTTTTTTAATGTCATCCATAGTACATAGGTGGCTCCTGGTCTTTAATATCATCCATAGTACATAGGTAACTCCTGTTCTTTGATCTCATCCATAGTACATAGGTGGCCCCTGTTCCTTAATCTTATCCATAGTACGTAGGTGGCTCCTGGTCTTTAATGTCATCCATAGTACATAGGTGGCTCCTGTTCTTTAATGTTATCCATTGTACATAGATGGCCCCTGTTTTTTAATCTCATCCATAGTACATAAGTGGCTCCTGTTCTTTAATTTCATCCATAGTGCATAAATGGCTCCTGTTATTTAATATCATCCATAGTACATAGGTGTCCCCTGTTCTTTAATGTCATCCATTGTACATAGGTGGCTCCTGTTCTTTAATGTCATCCATAGTACATAGGTGGCTCCTGTTCTTTAATGTCATCCATAGTACATAGATAACCCCTGTTCTTTAATGTCATCCATAGTACATAGGTAGCACCTGTTCTTTAAATTCATCCATAGTACATAGGTGGCTCATGTTCTTTGATATCAACCTCCTGTCAACAAAGGCTTTCAGGATTGCGGCATCTCATATCAGTTTAATGGTAATACAACTATTCCTCTGAGCATGGGATGACCATTGCATGGATGACAGCCTGGGCTAAACTATTCCAGACTTTAGTCTTATACAAAGTGCCTTTATATCCCTTCTGAATGAGCCTACACTGATATGATACTTGGTGCTCTACAAAGAACAAAGAACAACGTTCCTGGCATGGTAACATAGGGCAATAGGTGGGGGACAATTGATTGTACCACCTGTCATGGAGATGGAGGAGTTCCTGCCCTCCCTCAAAGGAACTACCACATCTACAGAGTCCCCAATGTGGAAATGGATATTGGGGCAGAGTTGGATAAGCCCCAGAGACAATCCACTGCAGATTCCTAGTTATGTAGACATACATTGGTTTATCAATACTTCCAGTCCTCTTTACTACTTATTCACTACACAAGTTAGTAAACCTGCGTGACTTATGGTATACAGATACATCAAGGGTTCAATATTCACACCAGATGTTATGCACATAAAGTATTACTTTTTATCATGTTTACATTTGGGAAACTCTCAGTTGCATGTATACTTCTGGTTCTGGTCATACTTACACTGGATATTTTGTGGTTTGATGTATTTCCAGTTGATTCCTTACCTGGCATCCACAGTGTGGACTCTCCCCAGCTGGATGTTGGAACATCTCCAGGCTCTGATAATGATGGCAGGGATGAGATGGCACAGTCACAGAACACAGAGTGTGTTAAACTCAGGGTATGTGAAAACTATCAGACAGGGAATGTCACTAGCACAGACCATAGACACAGCAATGGGCACACCTTCTATGCCTGTGGATACACAGGTTTCCCACATCTCACATGTTAATGTGGGCACTATTGATCAGGGTAGTGTACTGATCCCCAGGAGACAGACATCAGAATCTGTCCTCAGCACATATAGGCAGAGAGGTCCACACAGGAGGGAGGGTAATGGTATTCACTTTAGTCCTGGTTACTGTCCTCCCCTGAGGCTGGTATATTAGCTGCCATAACCCAATACATGTGAAGGACCATTGTAGAGGCACAGGCTAGTATCACCACAGGCATAGTGGAAATAGTTGTGGTAATGCTGGGTGTGCAGATGACCTATGCAACAACATGTCCCTTATGTTTGATTCCTTCTATATATTCAGTCAGACTCTGGAGAATGCAATGTCTTCTATGGCTCACTAGCCAGGAACAAGGAGTCATCCATGCAGAAGGTCAGCTGTTATATTAACAGATGTTAGTCAACATGGCCACTAATGACCATGATCTCATTCCTGTGGTAATAAGGGTCTATATTACCACAGCGAAAAACTCTATGTTTGAATACTGAAACATCGACCCCTATACAGTGAACCGTGAAAATCCTGAACGCACTAAACCGTGAAAAAAAAATATCGAACTGTCATAGTCGGCCAACCCCACCACCTGCTACATACTGCCTACCAAAACAAAATAAATAAATCACATACATACACTAACCAAACCCTACTTCTAACCTAAACTAAAGCACCAAAACCCTACCTCCAACACTACACTAAACCCCACAAACACAACTATCTATGCACTCTCCTTAACCCCTCCCTAACCCTAAGGTCTGTAACTATCACACACATCCCCTACAGACATTCACCAAAGCAAAATAAATAATACACATACATACACTTAAAAAAACCTACACCTAACACTACACTAACTCTTACATACATTACCTATCTATGCACTTACCTTAACTCAAATCCTAACACTAAAGTCCTATATATCGCACACTTACCTTACGGATAAAAAACAAAAAAGGTGAGCGGACTTGTAGAACTAACTCCTTTATCCAATAAAGGACTTAGTTCTACAAGTCCGCTCGCCTTTTGTTTTTTACCAGTTTGTGTTTTTTGTTACTGTGCACACTCACCTTATGGAGCTATACCACAGACGGGCCAACCAAAACAAATCGACATTTCAAAATTTGTGGTTTTGAATGTTTGGGATTTACGTACTTTGCGCAATATAGTTCAATGTCTTCGTATTCGCCTAAAGGGATTTTCGATCACATAATAGGAACCCAGTAATAACACGTGTTGTGGAAGAGTTTACTCCCAGAAGGAATGTCTCTGTGACTGTGGCCATCATCACAGATGCATGTCTTATAGCAGACATAGCTCAGCGTCACACAACACACCAACATCAAGCCAAAGTCATGGTACCTCTGGTGCAACTCCTGGTAGAGCCAGATCTCTTCAGTGTACTGGAAGCCAAACCCTTTGCCACACTTTCCATGGATCTGTTGACTAGTCCAAGCCAAAGAGCTGCAGCTACTGTATCCCTGCTGATCCACACCCACACTACAACAGCTCCACTATATCACACTTACCTACACTAACAATAGCCATTCTCAAACAATGGTGTAATAAATACCCACCCCCCCAGGTTTGAGATTTCATGTTTTGCTTTCATTCTCTGCAGCACTCACACTCATATACTTCTTTATGAAGGACATGCACCCCCTATGCCCCCTTCTCCACCTGTGCAAATGATGATAACTGTGCCCTATTACTTGGGTTGTCTATGTTTAATGCACAGTGTAGCCAGCCTCTGCATGGATAAGCACAGATTAATGATGCTTTTACATGCATCATTTTAACTGTAGTGTAGTGTATCCACTTTCTTATAGAACACTATGTTTGTAGTTGTATCTATATCTATATATCTTTATCTATATCTATACCTATATCTATCTATAGCTATCTATATAGATGGTTCTGATGAAGTCATGCTTGATATGATGAAAGCGCTTAACTGTATTTCGTGTTGATTCTCGATTAAAACAGTGTTTTACACGTTCCTGGATTTGTCTTTTGCCTTCACTACGACAAGTGTCCTTGTTTTTACGAGTGTGCTTTTGGGCACTTACACACTATTACTTTGGTTCTAGATATAGCTATATCTAACTTGCTGTTTGTTTGTAGCTAGTGCTACAGCATGCTGTGCCCTCATCCACTTGGCACAATCATCTCCTGGTGCTTCTTCTCTAACTCTTCATCTGACTCTGCACCCACTGCCTGTTGTGTTATGATTTCCTGCCCCTGCAAGTGCCCACCCTGCTGTAAGTGTTTTGTAAGTAAAATATTGTGTAACACTGCACACACATACACTTTTTTTTGTTCATGTACCAGGATCATACTGCAAGGCACCAACAGATGAATCCAGAGAGTGAAAGTGTGCATTCACCACGAAAACCAATACCCAATAAGGTTTTTTGCTTGCAGCAGTGCATGCTTGTACCCACAATATATTTGAATTTCTAGATTTCTTTTTGGTATTAGAGTTCTATGGAATACCTATTATTATCAACAAGATGCCTCTGTGGGACATCAGCCCTCACAAGCCATAGCTACAGTTCACAAGTTTACCATATGTTAGATTCATGATAACTAAATGGACAGCTTGCACACACATTGCAAATGATACCCTGTGTATTACAAACCACCAGAAAAATGACAGAGTGATTCCCTTTGTGGTATGCATACACCTCATTAGCAGTTCACCAGGGCAGGCCCTTATTTCAATGTGGGTATGGTCTATGGCTCCTAGTTTGTCAGGAAAAATAGGTTATATCATAGAAATCCTGTGTGTTGTTTGCTCTCTTCTGTATGGTACTCAGGAATCACATCTGTTTCCCACACACACTGAAGCATGGCTTCAAGAAACTAATGGAGTATTATTGAGGCAGATGCCTGAGATATCCAAACTGTGTCCCTAGTGGGTCAGTGAAAGGTCCCTGTTGCTAGTTTATGTAAAGTCTCACATACCTTAGTACCCACTAGGATAGATATTCCACAACTCCCACAAGGCTGCAGATAAAGTTTGCACAAGCTTGCACAAGTCCACTTTTTATTGAATGGTATCCCTATTAACATGTTCTCATACAGTCCATAAATGTTAAATGTGGCATGATGATCCTGCATCTCTGGAGCTGAAATCATGCATCTCTTTCAGATACAGATTTACTAAACTGCAGCAATCCCTAACATCACTTGATGATTCAGTCAATCTGAACATAAGCATTCAGGGATTAAAATATGCAGTGAACACAGACAGGCATATATACATTTCTGAATAATTTTACCATCTTATTCTGCATACAGAGAGCTCATGTTTATCATTACCCCCTTTTTTTTCCTCAATCCCTATCTACTCTTGCATCTTCTCCCCCATCTTTCTGCCACTATTTCTCACTGATACCTACCACTATTCTATATTTCTAGACTCCCCTCCTCTGTTCACCTTTTCCCTTCCACTATACACCATTCTTCAATGTATACTTCTACCTCCAATCTCTCCCTCCTCTTTTATTCTATACCCCTCCTCCTCCTTTATCTTTGTGCCTGGATCACTGTCTCTCTGACACCAGTAATTTCCCATTCCAAGGTATTGATTTTCAATGTGCATCCCGTGCTTGTAAGGCACATAAATGTAACTTTCAATATTTAATTTTTCTGTTTTTCATACATTGTACAAAATTTAATCTGTTTTTGCTGCATGCTCCTCCTCTTGATTGTATGTTTAAAGGCTGTATTGATTGTAAGTGTAAATACTTTATTAATTGTAAAAAAAAAATTCTTTGCTGTAATGAAATTTTCTCCTCAGGTCTCTGCTGAAAAAGGGCCCATGCCCAGCCAGACCAACCCGGTTAACAAATATCATATATAAATAAATAAATTACCTTGACATTATATAGCCATTATCATATACCACATAATAATGTGCTGCTTAACATGGCCAGAGTGAGATCCTTGTTTTCCTGAATCACACATGCCCTGCAAGTGTCTGGTTGTCATGCAAATTCACATGCTACGATAAAGAAAAGTTTTTTAAATATGTGCCTTTATAAAGCCAGATATACTAAACAGGCCTAATAACGTGTGCCAGTGAGTTATTTGATTCTTTTTGTGAAGAATCTATGTAGATATTGAAATGTTACTATTTGCATATTATTATATCTACAAAACACTCTTATTATTTTCAATTCTGGGTGGCACCCAGGAGATAAGTAGACAGTGTTAAATCTATGTACTTAAATATATAAATTCTAAAAATCAAATTATTTCTACACTAAGTTTTTTTCCTTATTACTGCAGAGACATGAACATTATAGGCCAAGATACTGTCATTCATGACTCACAGATGTCTGTAACAAGTAAGCTAGTTGTTATTTTCCTCAGTAATCAAAACATTTATTTTATTAGTATTAGAATGGCCTATGCTCATGTAAGCAATTTTAGAGAATTAATTCTAAGTGTGTGTGGAGGGGGGGGGGGTGAGTTGCACAAAATATCTAGAGGATTTTCTGGCATGTATTAAATAGGTAGCAGATAAACTAGACACTGTAGTATGTTAGTCTAATTTTATGCAAAAAGTGCAAATATCTTTTTCTATTTCATGTTGCAGGATCAATAACCAAAATTAATGTTGGGGCATAAATCTGTCACAGATATATCCCTTAAGAAAATATCAAAATGAAAAATATAAACATGTTACAGACACCTCAAAGTGTGTAGGTAGACATCATGGTTGAAGATGCCCCACTTCCATAGAGAACTTCTGAATGGTAATTGATCTGCCTCTGCAAAGTTGACTTCCTTAGTGAAGGAAGTGAGTTACACAATAGCAGTGTACTCAAATAATAAATATTACTGGGATATTAAAGTCAGTATGGCTGATACAACCATTAGGATGTGTGCATTATAAACCATAATTACTGATGTAGATGGTAGGCTGTTAGAGGCACAATTGCAAATAGAGTTTTTATTAAAAAAAATTGCTCTCCTTTCTAGACTGACCACAGATCAAGACAATCTCACAAGAAGCAATTATATTGGTTTGTAGTTTTACCAGACTATGCAGAAGATACAGTCACTATTAACTTATTACTATTTTAAAAATATTGTTGATAGTAGCATTATATCACAGAGAGCTAAACACCTTTTTAAATGAGACTATCTGGCTCTGATTCTTAAGTCCATGTTTCCATTTGCCAGGCCACATGACATGGAATTGGCTTTTTGAACTTCCACATCAGACAACAAATCATATAGATGGTGTGGTCTGGTACTCCATACAGGATAATGGCATCAGCATTTGATATGAGTATCGCAGTTTAGGCACAGTGTTAGAGAAAAGGAGATGGTTCATTCATCATGAAAATATTAAAACAAAAAGGCAAAATTTTTGGAACTGTATCCTGCTTAGCTAGCCAAAAAGAAATGAGAGAGTCCTGTGATAATAATGCCAGTGTCAGATAATTCTGACAGATCTGAGGCAGGGTGATCAAATCACAGAAAGTGATTTCAGGCACATGATTTCTCCTACAGGAATAAAACGTCCACTGAGTGATGGTTCTGAATAGCCAGACTTGATGTACACGTGAAGCATCCACATTTCTAAACAGGGTACATTACAGGAATGCAGACTCAGATGTGCTAGAAAAAATGTACATGATTATGACTTAAAATCAGGCTGAAGAGCTATTTTAATTCATTAATGGATCAGTTCTATTCTATTTTGCCTTCCTTTTTTTAACTGAACAGTCTTGTGTGCATGAAATATTAGCACTTTTTTTTTACCAAGTGGACACAGTACAGTATTATGTTCTAAACAGAGCAGATATATGGCCAAAACCTAAGGAACAAATCAAGAATTTTTTATCTTTGAATGATAATGGTCAGATTAGTAAAGCCATACTATGGAACTCTTTAACAATGCCTATTAAAGATAGACTGAGAAGATGGGTTAGTAATAAAATGAAAGAGTGGGATAAAGAGTTGTTGGAAATACAAGATGAAATACACAAAGTGAGGCTTGAGCAATAAACAAATAAACTAGATAATACCGAAGTCATTAAAAATCAATGACAAAATATCAAACCGTTTTAATGCATAAAGTGGAGATAGCTTTTGAAAAAATAAAATTGTACAGTTATGCAATGACCTCAAACAAACTACATAGATTAGCTAATAGAAGTAAGATGCTGAGCAAAAAAGCACAAAATAATATCTGACAAACCTGAAAAAAATAGGAAACTCTGTATAGACTCAATGAACACTCCAAAGCCCAAGTCTCAATTCCACTGAGAATATAACGTCCAACTCGATGTAAATACAAAAATACAAATTTATTTTAAGCCATTAAAACCATACGCTTTTCGTCGGCTAACAGTCCGACTTCTTCAGAAAGAACAAACGCCTCCCTTTCATTGAGAACATTTAAACAGTTCACTAATTGAGAATAGCAAGTCACATGATTAAACCTAATCTGATTTAAAGTCCCAGCACTAAAAAAGCACTAGGGAAACAATGAACAACCAAATGCTCATGTAATAATAATACAATACCAAAATGTTAAAACCATATTACATGCAAAACAAGTTGCCAGATAAAGCAGTGTGTACATACACACTTGACAAATCTAGGACATGTGAATAAATAAAGGTTTTGATTTTGATCATAAAAATTAAACTTTAAAAAAAATTTTAAAACGTGAAAATCAGGCAGCTGTGAAAACCCGCACTGCCAAGTTTGGAAACTGATTTTTTTTTTTTTAAGATTTTAAAAAACAGAACACACTGCCTGTTGTTGAAATAGCCCATGGGGCCAAATAGCCTCACACCTAGAAAGGCGGAAAAAACCTTCTCCTTTAGGATACAATCAGAAGTAAGACAGCTGTATCCATAAACTATAAAAATATTACTATTTCGCAAGACGTGTGCATATCCTAACTTGAAACTACTATCCTGTGGCAATAACAAATTGTCAATGTTGCAAATGCACATTGCATTGTAACTCTTCTTAATACTACTACCCCGTATAAGTATAAATAACAAACTCGGGGGTGTAGTTAATCACTGCCAACCTCCACTCTATTCCATTCTATTGAACCCACTTCCGAGGGACTAATGCCCCCGAGCCCTCTTCGCTATCGCCAGACTAACTTGTTGACACTAAATATAGTGTCTACTCCAGGAACATAGTCTGGCAAAAGGTGGACCAAACTAACAACTCTGTACAATACATGGAGCCAATACCTGCTGCCCCCCACTGTTTGGTACCAGTGCGATAGATGTCCGCTAAGAAACGCGGATGATGACAAGTACCGCATTGGCCCAACACATGAAAGGTTCAGGTGAAATATACTGACCTCAATAATGCTAAAAGACTAGTGTGAATGTGTAGTGGTAAAGAAATACTGTGTAAGGATGCTAGAGGAAAACAGGTCAATTCCGTAAATTCCCTTACTGAATCCTGTAAACACGCCTAAGCGTGTAATCTGGGTTTTATATTAGCCGTGTGTTCGGAACTTAAATCCTACTACTAAATAAAAATAGTAATAATAATAACTCAGGTAACATAATCAGGTAAAGGCTCGAATGATGTTCGTAATTTGAAAAAAGAAGGAACTGTCACTAATAGTCAGTTCCTTCTTTTTTCAAATTACAAACATCATTCGAGCCTTTACCTGATTATGTTACCTGAGTTATTATTATTACTATTTTTATTTAGTAGTAGGATTTAAGTTACCAACACATGGCTAATACAAAATCCCAGATTACACCCTTAGGTGGGTTTACAGGATTCAGTAAGGGAATATACAGAATCGACCTGTTTTCCTCTAGCATCCCTACACAGTATTTCTTTACCACTACACATTCACACTAGTCTTTTAGCATTATTGAGGTCAGTATATTTCGCCTGAACCTTTCATGTGTTGGGCCAATGTGGTACTTGTCATCATCCACGTTTCTTAGCGGACATCTATCGCACTGGTACGGAACAGTGGGGGGGCAGCAGGTACTGGCTCCATGTATTGTACAGAGTTGTCAGTTTGGCCCACCTTTTACCAGACTATGTTCCTGGAGTAGACACTATATTTAGTGTCAACAAGTCAGTTTCCAAACTTGGCAGTAGGGATTTTCACAGCTGCCTGATTTTCATGTTTTAAATTTTTTTTTTTAAATTTAATTTTTATGATCAAAATCAAAACCTTTATTTATTCACATGTTCTAGATTTGTCAAGTGTGTATGTACACACTGCTTTATCTGGCACCTTGTTTTGCATGCAAAATGGTTTTAACATTTTGGTATTGTATCGTTATTACATGTGCATTTAGTTGTTCATTGTTTCCCTAGTGCTTCTTTAGTGCTGTGACTTTAATTCAGATGAGGTTTAATCATGTGAATTGCTATTCTCAATTAGTGAACTGTTTCAATGTTCTTAATGAAGGGGGGGGGGCACTGTTTGCTTATTTGTTCTTTCTGAAAAAGTCGGACTGTTAGCCGACGAAAAGTGTATGGTTTTAACGGCTTAAAATAAATTTGTATTTTTGTATTTACATTGAGTTGGACTTTATATTCTTAGTGGAATTGAGACTTGGGCTTCGGAGTGTTCGTTGAGTCTATACAAAATAATATCTGAAATCCTCACACTAATAAGCTTACTTCAGACAAAGAAAATGCTTAAATAAGGAAAGGATAATAAGGTAGTTTCATCATATATTCGTATTTCATTATTAAATGTAGACTATAAATGTTAACTTCCATCTTCATTACAAGATTATGAGATATGATAGATTAATTAATAAAGATCATACAGGATTTATAGTCACTTGATTAATGGGGTCTATATCATATGTTCGATGTTTGAAAACATCGAACGTTAATTTATCGAAATTAAATGTTCAAAGTTTCAAACATCGAACATATGAAAAAAAAAAAAAAAGGGAACTTACTTGACTGATGTAAGCAGGGGGGCAAGCCCACCTGCACACCCCACAATGCTGCTCTTTAAATATGCCAAATCCGACACCGCACTATAATGCTGTAAAGGGAAGATTTGTTTTGGGTTTGGGTTTTTTTTTAGTACATATGTTCGAAGTTTTATAACTTCGAACATTTAAATTAAATTTTTTGATGTTCGAAGTTATAAACCTTTGAACATATAATATAGACCCGATTAATGTATGATAATAAAAAAAGAGTGGTAACTGTCTTGGGTTTAGTAAAAGGAATGAGCAAGCAATTGACCCTAATTAGCTTAGATATTGAGATAACAATTGATTCTATTGATTGGAACTCCTTGATTAGAACTTTGGAAGTAGTTGCATTTTCAGAATAATTTATTGGAATATTAAAAAAGTTGTATAGAGATGTCAGAGTATATGTTAAAACTGGATCTTACATTTCTCAAGGATTCACTTTAAACAAAAGCACAAAGCAAGAGTGCCCCCCCCCCCCACACACACACACACACACACACACACTCTCTCTATCTGCATTAGTTATCAAACCCTTAGCTAATTGTTTAAGAAGCAATGAAAACATTCATGGATTCTCAATTTACAAGGATTGTCAATATAAAATACAATTTTTTGCAGATGATATTTTACTAACTATAAGATATTTTTATTTATTTTTATTTACTTAACATTTGTTGATCGGGAAATTCCAACTAGGTTCCACAGAGCCTGTTTTCAACGGAGGCCTGGGGAGAAATTCTCCAGACGCATGTCTTTAGAGTATGGGAGGAAACTGGAGTACTCAGTGGAAACCCACGTGAATGCAGGGAGAACATGCAAACTGCACAGAAGGCATCTCAGCCAAAAATCGAACCGGCAAACCTCTTCATGTGAGGCGAACCATCAATTGAAGAAATAGATGAGGAAACTGAAAAGTGTCAAGAAGTATCACTGCTGAAATTTAATAATAATAAAACTGAAACTTTAGTGTTAAATCAGTTATTAGATAGTATGTTTAAAGAAAAATATAAATATAATTGAGAAGAAAATGAAACAAAATATTTAGGAATAAAATCTATCAAGTTGTGAGCAAGAATACTGATAATAATAATTTAAACTTATCAAAAATGGAATTTTTTTTTTTTTGCTTTCAAAGATAGGTTAATACTTATTGGGGGCATATGTATATAAAGTGATGCATTTTAAATTTTCATTGTTCTGATGAAGGCAGTTATTTCAACTGCAGAAAGCGCTTAACCTGTATTTTGGATATATTAAATTCTGTTTCCAGCTTCCAGTATTGTCTCCGGTTTCCTGGTGTTTTTGCCTTGTTTGGCCTTCGTGCAGTAGTTTGTTGGACACTGGGACATTTTATTCATAGGTTAATACTTATTAAATGATTATATTACCCAAGATTACACACAAATTGCATTCAGTATCTTTAATACCTACCAAAAAAATTTTTAAAGAAAATGGAAAAAATGCTGACTTCATTCTTATGGTATCTTGAACAGCAGAGAATTGCTTATAGAAATCATATGAGATTATGGAACTACGGTGGTATTATCTTCCCAGATGTAGATTTTTATTCTGTTGCTACAAATTTTAATTCTGTTATATTCTTGAAATACTCAACATGTACTAGTCAATGGAAAACCATTTAGGAACAGATTTTACTAAATTCTTATAACTTTATCAAATATGATAAATTAGAAACCTGTAACAATCCTTTCATCTGGTTAATAAAATATTCCTTAGTAGGAAATTCATTGTAATCTTTAGACAGTTAAGAAATATGTATTTAAATGCCATTAACCTCAAAATGCAATTCTTGTCCCTTCGCATTGCACACATCTTGGTTTAAGGAAACTCAGAACAATATTAAAATGAATTTACTAAAAATGAGTGGATTAATATTATGGCCTGATTGCTTTAAAAAGTCAAAGCAACGTTGACAGAATATTTAATGAAAGATTATAAGTTGGATGCATCTTTTAACCAGTTAATGTTATCCATCAGTAACAAATTAAGTGAATTTGTAGGTAATATGAGTGAAGAGGAAGAGAACACTATTATACATGAAAAGATAAATGCTATCATCAAAGGTAAACTGACCCACAAAGGAAGTTTGTCCAAGTTATATAAGTTAATTATAAGTAATAATAATGCTGATGCAAAGTTCTGGAACATTTTAGATAGTAATGGATTGAGTGACTTACTAGATGGTAAGAATAGAACTTTGTTACTTAAATCAGTTAATCAAACATCTTAAAGTATATTCTGCAAAGTTCTTATGTGGAAATAAATACATAGAATGTTTGTTACTCCATATAAAATCTCTGACCCCTAGATTTACTATTCCTCCGTGCAGGACTAGCTTAGTCCTGCATGGAGGCTGCCATTTAGGACCAGGACAGCAGCACACCATGCATAGCAATGAGGTGAGCTGCCTGAGCTCCTAGGCTTACATGGAGCTTGTAAGAGTGCAGAGGGCGTGTCTGAGAGCAGAACTCTCAGAATATACATGCCCTCACAATGACAAACAGCAGAAAGGTGTATGAAATGAGCAAGACCGGTCATAGATGACCGCATAGCCCCACCAACAGTCCCCCTTGTGTACAACAGAAACAGTTTATATAAATAAAATGAAGAAACCCCTTTATTTTGTTTAAAAATCCAATTAAAACTAACCGTAGGTGCGTGGGTGTGCCCATCACTTAGCTATGGTTAATGCAGCAAAAATGGCTGAAGAGGATAACAAGGAAGATATATGCAAATGAAGCAGCATAGCAATAGTGTAGTGGGAAGAGCATTCACCTTATGAGAAGGCATTCCCAGTTTGAGGCCCACTGTAGCACTTTCCATGGCAAAGCACGTTATGAGTAATATTTATGTTGCATAACCCACTAAATAACATATTGTCATGAACTGGAGTACTGCAGTAAAGGCGCATGTGAGGTGTCAGTGTCATAATGAATAAGGCACTAGTAAGTAGGTTTAAACACAAATAAGCAGTAGTAAGCATATTTAAGCACTAGTAAGCGTGCTTAAGCCCGTTTGCATGGTGTAAGCAATGCCTACACTGATTAAGCAATGGTAAAGCTAACTCTCAGTAAGCAGATATAACGGTAGGTTAGCAGTACTTACTGTTGCACAAACCCACTTACAAATGCTCAAAAGAGCCCTAATCACTTTGTACCCAATGGCCCTTGTTCTGTCCATCAACAAAATAAACAGGCATACAAGTCGCGAACCCAGGACCCTATACACCATAGTCACAGTAGTTAACCACCAAGCCATCACAGAAGTACAAACAAATGAGGTATCAGCAAACAAGAGCTCACCATAGTAAAACAAACCTGAACCTGTGAAAGGAATCATTATACAGTGTTCCATAACCCACTACATAACATAAATAAGTGAACTGGTGTATAGCAGTATGCCCAGAAGTGAGGTGTAATTATAAAAGAGTGTTGAAGTTCCCAATAAAACACAAGGACCCCATAGAGTGCAAGTACACATTAATCATGGATACCACACATACATATAAGGTGCAATGAATAATAACTCAATGCCAAAAATGAATTATAATGCAAAGTCTAATGTAAGCAAAATTAAGCATTGTACAGGGCAGCTTAGGAGGTGTAAGCAATGTGTAGGGTAGCTAACTCATTGGCCCAGTGGTATACCCCTTTAAACAATGCCAACCATCAGTAAGCAGGTTTGTCCATAGCTTAGCCTTTTCAAATCCGGCCAATCACGGAAAAGTGCAGGGAAATCAGCCCTACTTAAACCCAAGAGTCGGGAATACATCTCATAACTGGTTGTAGCTTCCCCTTGTAGGCATTATGGCAGTAAGGGGAGAAGGTGTGCACTTTCGGGTGCAGTACTGCTGCATCCAGGAGTCCAAGGTTATGGCAGGACTCCTTGTCAAACACCATGATCAGAGATTGCTGCAGGGCTAGTACCAGGGGTCCCAATATAAGGTGGAGGCCAGGGACCGTCTCACTTGTGACCTCGTGAGTGTCACTGGCATACCCAAACAGGTGAGCAGGTCAGGCACCACTATACTGACGTGAAGCGACGTAAGGGGACCTCTTGGAGGAGTGGCTCCAAGAGGCTAGAGCGGCAAGGGATGTTCCAGCTGTGTGTAAGTATCACCCCAGTATGTGTGTAATAATTGCCAGCTCAGGTATATCATGGATATGTATGGCTAAATATTCCTTTTAGGTCCCCCACAGCTGCAATGGAGTGGGCCGTGAACCAGGAGGCCCACATCAGTCACCTGGTGAGGTTGCAATGCGAGGCAGGTCAGTAACACTCTCGCATTTACTGTCACAGGAAATAAAACTAAAAGTAGTAGTAAATTAATTCCCTGTATAAAACCTGTATTGTTCAAGGCAAGTATTGCATACACTAGAGAATATGATAGGAAGAGTCTCATATTGTTTGTATGTCAATAAAATTGTAATAGCCTGATAAAACAGGTCTACCTGCTGGACTGCATGTGTATATTCTGGTATCATAGGGTAATGTAGATTTGAAATCATAGTATTGTTGTAGTAAGCACTCTTGATACCCACACCATGCACCATAAATTGATGTGTAGGAGTGACAGTATATGACAAGTGTAATCCCCAGAGGCCATTTAGTACAACTGAGAGACACATAGACAGTAAACAGGGAAAATGCAGACAACAGAAACTGAATAGCACATGCAACTGAGATGTGAACTGTTGTTTTTTTAGCACACACAGACATGGTTCAAATTCTGGGAGTGGTAGTAGTCTGCATACAGAATCATACCCCACAACCGCACAGATATGTCCAGAATGTCCAGTAAAGTAGCCCATATCTGTTGCCTATCAACCTGTCCCCCTGGGAAATCAGTGGGATGATCCCAGACATATAGGGAGCACACAGGAAATATAACTGATTGACACACATCTATGAGAACAAAGCTGGCAGACTAGCAACTCCCCAATATCTTATGTGAGAAAGAAGCCATATATGTCCAATTTACACCCCAGCTTGTCAAGTGTGCACAGTATGTATGTACATAATAGTAATGTGGAATCTGGTACTGAGTGTAGGAACATTCAGGTAGTGCTAATAAACATTCCTCCCACGGGTCTGTCAGATACCAACACTGTGCCCAGAAATACAAGAATGATATGCAGTTGCTCTGAATAATGAGGTATTACACATCACTGTCGCCCACACTGTCCTACAACATATAACTGATAAGGGAATTTGAATAAGAATGTTGTAATACAAGGCCAGAATGCAAAAGCACAGGGGATTAATAAAACAGAAAGCAGATAGGAGATATACAGCAATATATATATATATATATATATATATATATATATATATATAGCAGACACAACTGTGATGGACAGTGTTTAGGTTGCAGCAGACACAGCCATCATATGAATCCTGGGAGAGGAAATAGGCTGCATACAGAATCATACCCCACAACTGGACAGATGAGGCCAGAATGTCCAGTATATGTGCTCATATCTGCTGCCTGTCCCCCTAGTAAGTCTGTGGGATGATCCCAGATGTTTAGCCAGCAAACAGGGAATACAAGTGATTGTCAAACATTTATGAGAACACACCTGTCACTGTAGCAACCCCCAAAACTGTTAGGGGAGTAATATTTTAAGTATGTCCTCTCTACACTCCCATGTTGTCAAGCTGTGACCAGAGTGTGTACATTATGTAAGATGTATGTGCATAATACTAATGTGTAATCCGGAACTTTGTGTGGCAACAGTCAGGTAGTGCTAAGAAACATTGCTCCCACAGGTACATTGGGTACAAACACTGTGCCGAGGAATACAGACCATTATAACCTGTACTGGTACTGTTCACTCTGGTATTGTAGGGAATTGTGAGTGCTGCAGTTTCTCTCAGTAATAAAGTATACTGGTCACTGTCACCCATACTGTGCTACATAATATAACTGTGTAGGAAAGCATGTATATGAGTGTGTCAGGTCACTAAAGGTGGAAGAGGCTAATATTCTAGATATGTCCCAGCACACCAGCATGTGATCACCACATGGCCAGAGTCTGTGCAGAAAGAGTTGGATAGCTATGTGCAAAGCATCAACCTGGAATCCGGGAGTATGTATAGAAACAGTCAGTTAGTGTTAATAAACATTCCCTCCACAGGTATACCAGGTAAAAGGTGTATACTGCACGTAAAACCGGTTCATGTGTAATGATGATGACAGCCATATCACTGTCCAAACTAAGGCTATAGGGTAGTGTAGTAAGACTTGTAAGGTACAGATAACAGCACTGACTAGGAAAGTAATGTGGACTACAGGAATATACTAGTTGTTAACTGACATCTTTCTCTCTCCCTCACCATATCTCCAACAATAATCAACATACCCACCCCAACTGGTATGTAATGACTCTGATAATGTCCAATTGTCTGATAAATATGTTAATGGTTCCCATGCATGTGCTATATTGAATTATTCCAACATCAGTGGCATGGTGCCATCAATGTACCTGCATGCTGTTCTTATTACCACTGTGGTCCCATATATGCATGTGTTCTGTTTGCCATGCAACTGTTCTGTATCTAGTGTCTGGGTTAATTGGAATATCTATGCATGCTGTTATACCTAACCCTGGAATGCGTTGACTATTACTAACCCACATATGATGAAATCTAAACACTATAGCATGGTTGGGAAGGCCGGTCCCAGCAGACCCACCTGTTCCACCTCAGCTGGCCGTGGCACCAGGCACTAGCATGTCTGGGGCCCAACCCGGTACCTCCCTGTCCATTGGTCCTGCACCAGCTTTAGGTGGAACCACCTCAGGGGATGGGGCTCGCCTACCCTGGGAGTGGGTGCGGACTGGAACCTGTCACCCATCACCAGGTCGGGGCCGTGGTACGTAGAGAGATTGACCAGCAGTTTGGTGATCTTCTAAGCCAGCTTGAGGGTCACATGTCACGATTAGAGAGTCAGCCTGGATCTGTGACTCAGCCCCCAGCACAGCCACCTTCGAGGCTGTGAAGGTGCAGTGGTTACTGCCCATGGGTGGGGACCTCAATCCCACTGTTACTACTACGATGCTTGTGGAATTCCAATCTTCCAACACCCTTCCGCATCAAGGTGTTTACCCCCACATGTGTCATATACTGCCCCTGTATGCATCTTGTTAGTCTTGTCTGTTAACCTACCCAAGCTGCCTCACCAAATATACCTACTACTCCTTCCCAATATCCCACTCTCACCTGAAAAAAAAAGAGCAATCTGTTCCTGCAAAAAAATCTCGCCCCATACATAGCTGTCCATTTTGCACATGTGTCCACTGGACACATGTAATTTGGTCTAATTGGCTTCACAACGTATTATTGTTGTCCTCACCCCTCTCCCAGGGGTTTGACTATCCAAGTCTACCTCCAAATTCAGTGTATATGCACAGCTGTTGCTGTAGAAGAAATGGGCAGCTATGGACCTTCCCTACACCCTTCCTGACCATCCCTGGTTATTTTCCCTAATGTCTTTCCCACATTGTGCTCCTTTTTTCACCACTTTCCTATCAACCACTTTTTCTTTTCTTTTAAAGAAATTAGCATGGGGGTAAGTGGGAGTAAGCACTTTTAAGCAGCAGTATGTGGGATTAAGCCTGCTTGCATGGGGGTAAGCAATGCCTACACAGGTTAAGCAATTCAGAAGCTAACAGAGTATAAGAAACTGTAACCGGAAGTTAGCAGTGCTTACCTCCATGCAAACCCACGCAAACCCGCTTACAACTGCTTTAAAGTGCCTTAATAACTCTGTATCCAATGGCCCATTTTCTGTCATGCAACAAAATAAACAGCCTTTACAAGGATTGAGCCCAAGACCCTGCACACCATAGCCAAAGTGATTTACCACTAAGTCATGTCAGATATACATAACCCTGATGTTTTCAAAAACATATCATCCAGCCCAGTCATTCAACAGTACAGAGAATGTATTCCAACATTTAGATGCATGTGTGTGTGTTAATATATTAATATCTAAACAGATACAATATATCTGTATATGTATATGTATATATATATGTATATATATATATATATATATATATATATATATATATATATATATATATATATAAATATATACATATATATAAATATATACGAAAATATATACATGCAAATGCTTACATCGACACATATATATGTCTACACCTATATGTCTACATTTACACTGCAAGTTACATATATGTAAGCAGATATATATCTATGTAGGTATATACGGACATAGTTATATATATATGTAAGCAGATATATATATATATATATATATATATATATATATATATATATATATATATATATATATATATATGGCCATACACCTGTAGATAACAATGGTAGATTAACTAAAACATATATGTCTACATGCACCGTCAATGGAGTTGAGAGACCACAAACAATATACGTCTTGTATGAATAGGTATACCTCCACCCACAGCCAAACCTGTCCTCCCAGCAATACACTACCAAGTGTTGCAGATCCCATAACCAGGACCTGAAATGACACAGGCACAAGATGTTAACAGTACTACATCCCACCTGTATGATGTCAGGTTGGTATTGGTAACATATCATGCAGTACAGTCTGGCTCCCACAAGAAATGTAAAATGTGGAAGCTATCAACATCCCCAGGATACATATACACAGACACATATATGCAAATATATATATATATATATATATATATATATATATATATATATATATATATATATATATATATATATATATATATATATATATATATATACATACATATATATATATATATATATATATATATATATATATATAGATAGATAGATAGATATACATGTGACTACACATACACATGCAGGGGTATGTACAGTAAGATGCATAATACATATGTAGAAGGTGCACACAATATGGAACAGTCACTATGCCTACAGTTAACACCTTACCAACTGGACACTGTATGGGCCACAAATACAAATGGCAATCATTGCCTGCAATATATACCCACAGAGAGGTCATAGGATAAAACACCACACACAGGTTTGCAGAAATGGAAAACCTTTATTTGTGTATTATTACAGTTTTATATGCCATGACATATAGCTGTTCAGGCACTGACATCCATATAAACAGAGTAATGCAACTGTGAAACAGATATACTTATACACTAGCCTGGAAAGGTTCACAACTGTTGCTGCCCAGGCCAAGCCCTTCAAATTGTACAATAGCAAAGACAGACTGGGCCACAGGATACCAAACAATTAAAAGTTAAGTAATGCAGGTGTATAGTTCAGCAGCCTCTATCTACACTTTGTACAAAATCACTACGTGGTAAAGACTTCAGCTGACCAAATGGGATGTAACTGTTACATGACAAGGCATAACTGACACCATCACAAGCACACTGACAAACAGAACAGTCTGTAAGTCAGGAGGCAGTAGGCCTGCATTAGCCCAATTTACGTAAGTAATGTAAATATAGGTGAACTGTATCGTACTGTACATCCAGATACCTTAAGGCAGCTCACCCCTGATACCCCCACATTTTGTAACAGCCTAGGTTATTTATGGTGCAACCCCCCCCCCCCAGACTCAATAATACAGGGCCATATACCACTGTTACATACACTGGCCTCTGGAGTGCATAACGGCACACATGTATTGTGTAGATGAAGCCGACATATATATGGCCCCAGCCCCACCATCTGTGTGGAGGATACAACAGCAGTGGACTGATGGCAGCAATGGCAGCAATGGCAGCATGATATACTCACAGCCAACTACAGAACAACCCCTAAGCTTGGTATGTAGGTGGAGGACAGAGGCAGAACACAGGCCCATATGTGGAAAACTGTTGCCATACACTAAGCAAGTCACTGGTGTTACAGGATTGTCTGCAATATACCCTTAGCCAGGGAATTGAGGTTAGAAACAGAAATGGATGTAGCCATGTACTGATAGCAGTCAACACACACACAGCCAGTGAAATATCTGACAAGGGACCTGTGTGGTGGACAGACAAAACATGATAGGCACATCTCTAGCCACAAAGAGGATTGGCGCACAGTTGAGAGCTATGCAGATAGACTGCATTCCAAGGTAAACTACTATGTACACACACACTCTGTAACACCAGTACTATACAAAGCATAACACAACTCTACTCACACTCTGTCTGTAGTTCTGGAATCACCTTTAAATATGTAGCTGGCCTGAGTGTGCTGGTTCTCCTGTAAGAGGTATTGCTACCTGCTGTCTGTAACACTGATGCCCACACACAGGAAGGATGTCCATCACTCAGGAAAGGTAAAGGGACCACGCCCACATGATGTAGGGATTTATAGTAGGTGGTTGCCATGACAGTGGTAATTGGAAGTACTACACAGCAAGTGCATGCAGTTAGCAAGTGGAGGACACTAGGTGCAGAGGCCATCTCCTGATCATGTGCATTACCTACTAAAGCCAGGCTGCACAAATCTCTTCACAATAAAAGCGTAAGTCAGAGGCATTTAGCCAGCTGTCATTCAAAAAGACATCATTCCCACAACAGGTATGTGAAGTTTATGCATGTAATAGAATGTAGTACCTGGTCCATAATAATGGGATAGATGATGTGGAATGATTTATATGGGCCATCAAGTGTTGTTGTGATGATGTTCAACTGAACAACTGCTATGGACAATAGTGTCTGTCCCTGTGGGTAGTGGGCCACAGCCGTCAACTGTGCAGGTCAGCACTGACAGACAAGATGTAAGTCATCATAGTGTGTGTTGTGTAATGGGAAGTATGTATATTATGTGGCCAGTAGCTGGTGGTTGAAGTAATGCCATTATGATGGATATGTGGGAGCCATGGCCCGAAACTGGCAGGATACTCAGGTTAATCTGTAATGTAGCGTGCCAGAATGCCTTAGGTGTGTAATAGGATTACCTGCAATTGTGTCCTACATACACCCCCCTAATGTCAGGCCATGTCCTTATGTGGCACCTGTCTGTGTTGCAGCAAGGCAAAACAGTGCAGCTGTGCAGGAAGGTGTTGTGAGATTGTGGAGCTGATGTCTGAATGTACCCCACATATAGGTATGCATATATGTACATATATGTACATATGTCACATATATAATATATAAAGATATATATGTATATTGGCATGCATGTCCAGAAATATACCTATACCCATGTGTGGACATATATATGGGCACATGTATACATCACATATATCTACACATATATACCTACATGCACATATCTACATATATACAAACACACACACAAACATATATGTAAGTAAAGACATGTCCCCTATATTACTACCACAGTGATGTGTGCTATGTGTGAGGCACCAGCACATATAGGAATACACACAGATATCTACAGCTGGCAGTGTGTGCAACATGGATGGGTATGTCACATGTTAGTCCCTTGTTGGGACCACATTGCCCCGGTCTGTGAAGTATGCAATGGGAATATGGGGAAGTATGGCAGGTACAAATGTGGAGGTAGTCATGACTGGTAGATATAGAGGACAGTTTACAGGGGTGGTATGTGACACGTGGTGGGTAAACACCATGGATGGTGTGTGTGGTCTGTGATGTGGCTGTCCCATGGGCCTCAATATGGGCACAATTGGAACAAGCCTCCCACCCACCGCTACACACAACAGCAGTCCACATCCTTAAGGTGCTTGGTCTGGAGGCTGAGCAGGAGGAGCATGTCAGCCCTGTGAATGTGTAGTGGGTGCTTCAGACTGATGTAGTACACCCCACATGTGTCTGTGGAGCCTGGTATGGAGCAGACCCTAGACCTGACCTCAGGGGACAGGAACATGTCTGTGTGTGCTTCAACAGGGGGGGGCAACATCCCCTGGGTGGTTCTACCTGATGGTATTGCTGAAACAGTACATGAGAAGGTCCCAGATGTGGCCAGGTATCATGGGCAGATTAGTTTGGAGGGGTGGATCTGCTGGCCAATAGAACATATACATGTTATTGTGTCACTGTTATCGAACATATGTTGGTAGTAATAGTCTACACAATCCTGGTACATGTCCAACAGCATGCATAGATATCCCCAATAACACAGAATGTCAGATGTGCAGCAATCTCAGAGCAGTCATACCACTGGCATATATGGAACCATAGTAGACCTGACAATGGCATGCAGGTGAATAGTCTGTAACAGGCCAGCAGTGATAGTGTCCACACAGGGGACATGGGTAAAATCACATAGCAGAAAGTGTGGTACAATACAATATCTGTTCAACCAGTAGGTAAGATGTAGCCATACCTAATTAGTTGTGTGTACAGTTTGTTGAAGAAGATATGGTGGGGTGTGACAGAGATGTGTATTATGAACTGTGGTAACCTTGCTGTATGAGTTGTTTAGACATGTTTCCATATTTATGTCTTTCAGCCAAGATGGCACATGCATGGTTGCCCACCTATTCCCATGTGGAAAATGAAATATTGATATCACACTTGATCCAGCACTATTCACTGCTATTTGGCAGAACCGCACATGAGCAACAGGAGTGGACCACCCTGTGGAATGACCTAGTCCAAAGGGTCAATGATGTTTGGACGTGATGTTCCAACATGGACTGCACAACCGCAGCTATGAGCAGGTCCAGCATCATTGTACTGACCTGCTTCTCAATGCCCGTCTGTCTGCTGCTGCAGACTGAGGGGATCACCTCACCATAGGGGGGCTGCCACCCATCCCCCTGACATGTGTAGAGGAGCTCCTGGCCAGCCTCATGGCACCTGCCTGTCTGGACATCCATCAACCACTGGACTCCTTTGTGGAGGTGGGTGTCACCCACACACCAGCCAAGGATCATGCAGGTAAGGACATAGGGCACATCAGTAGACCACTGTTGTGTATACATCTGCATTGGTACAGGTAGATCATGCATATCTGACATGTCAGAGATATATTGTCTTGCTGCATTGTAGTGATAAACAAATGTCCAGATGTGGTAGTATCGTGGGAATGTACCATCGATGTAATGTAATACTGCACCCACCCTGTATCACTGCCACAGGTGTGTCCACTGACATTGCATCTCTCACCCTCTTATGTAGGCCCCTCCTGGATACCACCAAGGCAGCAGCCTGTAGCTGGTGAGTATGTTTTATGTAGATGCTTGCCAATACACCGGGCATGTAATGGGGATGGTATATTCCATGCACACATCTAACACACCTACCCTGAATGCATGCTGTACATGTGCATGTATTGTTGCTGTGAAATGCACGGTCTCACAGGGGTGACCATGATGGGATAGTGGAAGTATTTGTCAGATACCTGCATGAAAACAAACATCCTGTCATTGCAGAATGTGTCCACAGGGAGTAACATACTGGTGGCAAACATGGCCTACAGTAGGGACATGTTTGTAACAACACCCATATACAGTGCAACACCAGTGTATATACCCGTAGGACAATGGCAACTGCTGCAGAGATACACTATGGCATAAGGCATTACAGTAGTCCACATTATCAGCTGGGTCTAGGCTGCAACATGTCATGTTCAGTGTATGGGACACTGCAAAGTGACATACATGTAGGGTGTACTTGTCATGCATCTGAATAACGGCTGAAGGAGGGGGGGTCAGCATGACACACCAGTGTACTACAGCAGGGATCCTAAGCATGCTAGTAATGGCTCTATTTGCACATAATCAGGTTCAGGACCTGTGGCAGCCGTAGCTTTGCCCACACAGCAATAGTGATGGCAGTGTGTGAACACCATGGGATATGCACATGAGTAGACCTTGCAATCATGCAGAATAGGGGAACATGTGTAGGGCAGACTGAACATACACTGGCAAATGCAGATGGCCCACGCTGGTATACCCATGTCAGGAGCAGTGACTGCTGTAGTACACACAAGAGGTGGGATAAACCATCATGATAAGGGTATGCACACATATGCCCACATGGTCTGTATGCATTGTGGTCAGCAGCTGCACACCTTACACAACCTGTAGACACTGCATGTGAATGTACAGGACATATGTCACATATCAGGCTCGTGTACTGCTAAGATATTCCGTGATGTGGTCCCATGACAGATAAAGAATGTATGTGTCTAATCAATAAAGGTGTGTGCACCCCGATAGCCACAGTATGCTCTGATGGTTGTCAGTGTAAGAGTATTGTAGTGGTCATACATGGTCTGTTGATGTTGACAGCTGTAAATCAGGCATCAGACATTCACAATGACAACTATCCACATATCATCCCAGGTATATGTTGCTGAAAAGCATAGGGGCTGTGAAAAGTAAAGCTGACATAACTGACACAGTATTACACATTCTGCAATGGGTTGTACACCTGTGAGTTGTGTTTCACAGAACATGGCAGGGTGCAGAACAGGTGCACAGCAATACTGTGTAAATGGGTGCAGTGGTATCCAAGGGAAGGGGCATCACCTAGTGACACAGCACATGCATCACACACATGTATACTGTTGCTAGCATGAATCGACTATAGCTGAACTGCATGCTGTTCTGTACCATATGTTCTGCATGTTGGCAGATGGGTAATAGGAGGACTATGTGTACTATCATTATGCAACCCCTGTGTGTGTGTGTGTGTGTGTGTGTGTGTGTGTGTGTGTGTGTGTGTGTGTGTGTGTGTGTGTGTGTGTGCATCCTGGTGGTTAGTTTGCCTGCAGGGTCACTGGTGAAGTGGAGGGACGTAAATGCATGTAGGATGCATGTGTGCATGTGTGTGTTTGTGTGGGTGGCCATGTATGCACATGTGTGATTGTGGAGTGTTCATATGGCTGTATCTCCCTTTGGGACAGTGCAGTACATGGACTGCCACATTACACACCAGGAATACCTGTCATGTGTGTAATTAGAGGACAGCAAATAGTATAATATGGTCTGTAGCATAGAACATGCATCCAGAGGGAAGATAGACACCAGGAACACCCTTAATATCGCAGCCAGCAGAGAGGTCACCTACAACCCATGTGTGCAGCCCTACAGATGCATTGATGAAGTACTAGTCAACACCAGGGAGTGTATCCAAATATAACAGTTGTCACATGATAGGTGAAGGAGCAGCATATCTGGCATGTACTGAGCATTACATACACGACACACCAGTGCGAGATATCATGAATACAACATACTAGCCCACACATATAGGGGCCATGCACATCATGTCTGGACATATAGAGGGCGCTTATTGAATGACAGCAGTGAGGCCATGTAAAACCACTACACACAGGTCAGGCAGGAAAAGTAGTAACAGGCCTTGTGTTGTGGCCACTTGTGTGGGCATTTAGAGGACTGAGATGTTAATGAGTGGTATCAATGTGTGTATGTTAGCAAGTGTGATGCAGGATGGGGTAACACATGGACATATACGTGGGACAGTCTGTAAAGCCAAGGACAGTTATGTATTACCGAGGTGTGTGTGTGTGTGTGTGTGTGTGTGTGTGTGTGTGTGTGTGTGTGTGTGTGTGTGTGTGTGTGTGTGTGCGTGTACTGTTAGGCAATACTGTACAGGTTTTAAAGTGCTTTTATTGTTTTCCCCCACAGGTGGCGAGGTGGGTCAGGGTCATTCCTGCATGCAGTCTGATGTTGTTGTCCATACAGACACCAAATATGATGATATTAATGTTGAGGCACAGGTGGGGTTGTCAGGGGCTGACACTGTACCAACATTTTACATCTCCTTTTAGCCTCCCCATCCCCGTACACACTTTTAGTGACTATACACACCCCATCACGAGTGGCCATAGTGGAGGGACAGCTGGCGTTCGGTAGCAGTGCACAGAAAAGTGTGGTAACCATGCCTGCTGTGTCCAGTCACAGCAGGCGTAGCTGGATGTCTGGCAGGCCACTACATAGGCAGATGTCCCAGGGTGTTTTTTTGTAGGGCTGCTGGACATCATGACCCTGGCAGAGGCGACATAGCTGGTACCAGCAGAAGCATGATTCAGACTGCCATGGTGGTGCAGGCACATATAGAATGTTACCAGAAACAGGACCTGAGACTGCAGAGGGCTGTTCTTACATCTTCAAAGGACAATGCCCATGAACTTGCTGGTGCCATCTGTGGATTAACTGAGTGCATGGATAGATGGTCTGGTGAGAAGATGGTGCTCATCGACTGTAGTATGTCTGTGCTTGAACGTGTGGTGGGAGTGTGGCGACAGCCATATGGACGTAGGCCAGCAACACCAACAGCTGGAAGTCAATGTAGACATGCCAGGACACCAAGGTTCTCCTGTAGTGGCAGTAGCAGCCCTTGCAGTGTGCAGGTGTGCTGTTCACACCACACCACAGCAGGCCACATGCACGTGGTCCTGGCCAGACCCAGGAGGGACCTGGTACCAGAGGACAAATGTCATCAGCAGGTGAGAGTAGCACATTGAGGTCTGTACCTGGACGTCTCCATGGAACCCCTGGCAGGCACAATCCATGTGTCTGTGGCTGGAGGCAGTCAACTGCACAAACTGTCAGGTATGGTCTGCAGCTGTCCATAAACACCTGTGTAGGGCAGCCACATGGCAGAACTGTGTGCATGCATACCCGCACACTATGCAATCACACCTAGGGCAACCCCATACCTACACACACCACATCACCTCACCCAGCTCCTAAAAGTACACCCCTCACCCACACACATGGTGTCAAATGTATGATCCACCCTCGGCCTCTGACAAATCAACATCACACCCTGTGTATATGATGATACCATCAATGCAGGGACAGGATGATATGGTTCTGATGCACATGGTGACTGTATAACAGTGTACCACAGTACTGCAGTGTAACATGTAGTAGGGAGTAGAGTGTAAGGTATATTTGACAGGTAGTGTATCTGTCCAGCAATGATGTCTTATAGCTGTTAGTAACACTGGTTGAATGTGGTCTCTATAATGTTATCCATTTGTGTTGTAGGTGTGCATGTGTCAGCACTAGGATGCCCTGTGCATATGATGATATCTGTGCCACATCCCTGTCATCCATACCATCAATGCAGGGACAAGCTGATATGGTTCTGATACACATGGTGACTGTACCACACTGTACCACAGTACTGCAGTGTACCATGTTGTAGGGAGTAGAATGTAAGGCATATCCAGCAAGAATGCATTATATGTTAGTAACACTGGTTGATTGCAGTCCCTATAATGTTATCCATTTGTATTGTAGGTGTACATGTGTCAGCACGAGGATGGTCTACAGTCATATTCCACAATGGGGTATGTCACTGTGGTGACAACATGGCTGTAACATATCTGGTGTAAAGTCTAACACATTTCACAGGTTACTAAACTGATTATTGCCTGTGCCACATGGACAGGTGGCCCCCTGAGGCGTGTATACCCTGCAACCTGATGTAGACCCATACACATACATGCACACTGTTACTTGCAAACACTGGAACTAGACCCCTATCTAGCTATGTCGTGATACTGACATGTGTGGCTTACATTGCACACACTGCACAACGTTTAGGGTGAGGTGTGTTCCAGGTCACATGGTACATGCAGAACATCCCCCGACATGTACAGTATGCTAATGAGTGATGTAATGGGTGTAATTGGATAATACGTAGTGTGACATATTGTCATATACACATTTACAGACACATAACAGCCAGACACACATCTGAGATACCAGGGCCTATCGCTGCTAACTAACTTGACTGTGTCTCCAATGTGTAACGAGTAGGCTGCACACATCACATGCATTACTGGCTTGGATTGTGGTAACAGTTAACTGCATGATTGATGGTGACAGTGGTAACCATAACGTGGTACATGGGACATATACCGGGTGTACCTTGGTGTAATTACAGTGTCCCCCACTGGATATTGTACTCCCTGAAACCAATGATGACACTCTGCCATACCCACCATCACACATTGGCCGCAACTGTGATACAACCCATAGTATACCCCAACATTGGTACTACAGGGATATGCATCTCATGCACATGCCACACACATAGTAGAGTGTTGCCTTGTCATGCCTCACCTATGGACAGCAACATCACTATCTGTACTATTGTGTGGCAATGGGTATTGTAAATGGAGAACGTGACCTTGGAATGCTGTACCCTACAGATATACAGGCATGCACAACTACACACACATGCCAGAACACAATGGGTTTCCCATGCCTAATTTGTAAACCACTGTTGTGCTGGTACTGCATGGCTCATGTAGCCGGTATGGAGCGAGCTTAACAGGGTACATGTACTGTCCCATACAGCAGCAGCCACAATTGACTATGGCAATGGGTGTTGCATTGGTTGTGAAGGCCCTCATGGAATTCCCATGTACAGGTGTGCTAACACACAGACACTGCTATACTCAGTCATGTACATATACACATGTGTCAGTACAATGGTGCAACCCTGCAGGTGGTCATAGCTGTGTACCTAGCTATTGTCCAAGGGGAGATGGGTTGTGTAGGGGTTGTGTGTACAGTGTTATCCTACAACCTGCCACGTGGCAACAGGCAATCAAACAACAGGCACTACTGTCATGACCCTCAGGCTGAGAATGACATGCATCAGCCAATCCTCCAGGTGCCCCCTGCACATGGCCACTGAGGTGGTCAAGGTGACATGTATGCAACATACATTACAACACATGGTTAGTGTTTGTGATGGAGACCTGTACCCAAGCATGTTCTGTTGACTGTGTTAGTGTAGTGGAGGTACCTGTGGCATGTGGTGTGTACAGGGTGACATTTTCTATATGTGCCACTTCTTACACAGCTGGGCAGACATGTCAGTGTCAATCAAGCTGAGGTTGCCCATACATATCCCAGCTGGATACCTGCCATCTGCACATCTGTACAGGGACTGACAGTCATCATCTTGGCAAGTAGCTATGCAGTAGCATGAGTGTGTTGACATATGTCTGACAACAATCTGTATACCATAACTACATGTTGGATGCCCTCACTAACATGTGCTGTACAGATGGTAGTCTACAGTTACATTCCTCATGATGGATCATTACCCAGTAAGGGGTATATACTGTGACACAGCTCACACATGAGGGATACAACAGGAGACCAGCCATGCTCGCAGGTGTACCTGTTGTCAGTACTACATTAAGCACTCTGCTCTTGCCTGGGTTAGCATTGTCAACAGTAGTACTGCCATGATACACTACATGCCCGTGTAACAGCATGTACCCTGGGCTACTACACCTGTATGTAACACAGTCACATGAATAACAGTGCTGTACAGGCCTCACATATGTCTGTGTCTCACACATGACAGTTACTCCCCGTGCTACTGTAATGACAGCACATAGGTTCATGTATTGTACATGGCATTACATCCACTTATTGCAGGTTATCAGACTGGGCTGTGTGCCCTGGTTACAAGGGCTAAGCTATGCTTAGCAAGTATCAACATTGCTGCAATATTACAGCTAAGCTGATTTGCGCATTGGTAAGCAAAGCCTACATGGTGTAAGCACCTGTACATTTACCCGTAGATTAGCACCACTAAGCTTTGTGCAAACCCACACAAACACACTTAAAGCTGCTCAAAACTGCCTTAACTACTCTGTATTCGACAGCCCTTGTTCTGCCCAGTAATAAAATGGACAACTCTTGCAGGTCTTGAACCCAGGACCCTTTACACTGAAGTCACAGCACTAAACCACTACGCCATGACCACTGTGAAGACTGCTGTTGTTTTACCAATATAGCTGCCAATACACAAATGGAGTAGTATTGAACATTTGCCTGTAATTCCTAAATTGTGTAGTCCTTGTTATTAATATGACTGTTGCATCACATATGTTGTTTTATCATAATGTGCACATAGCAGATACATATGATAAGATACATGTGGGAGGGTGTACACAGCCGTGATGTTTACTCATGACAGGAATATGGTCATATACATATAAAAGGTCTATATATATCTACATGTACATACACATACATACTCATATATATATGTCTGTATACACATCTGTATAGTGCTACATATATATGGACATGTGTACATCTCTTCGTATGTACACACACACACACACACACACACACACACACACACACACACACATATATATATATATATATATATATATATATATATATATATATATATATATATAGATATACGTATATGTATATATAGATATATGTCTATATAGCTATATATGTATGCACATCCTATGTGTACACATATGCCTGGTTATGTTGGTATATATGTATATATCTATAGCTATATGTGCATACATATCTATTCTGATATGCCTACTACTGTCAACATATATATAGATATCCATACGTATATGTGCATATGTATCACTATCTCTATATGTGTAGACATATATGGCTCTGTATATGTATATATCTGGGTGTGTATATGTATATCTATGTACATATACATACCAATCTATATATGTCAATATGTATATGTGTATATATCTATGTAGATATCTGGATAATTATATATACAAATATTTTCACCATATGTCCTGAACATGGACTGTAGCCCTACCTCAGCCCCTATAGTCCCAACTTCATAGTGCAAGGGGATGTCAGGTATGTATAGCAGGTATAGTGGTAGGCTATTGCAGCTATCATAGGGATTGACTTCACAGACATGGTGTGTGTGGGAGGTCACATCTGCTTTTCACATGTGCGCCATTGGCTGAAGACAGACATCCTAAGGACATCATAGTACAGTACCGCTACTAGCACGTAATGCTCCTGTGGACTACAGCAGAGATATTGACCAATATATGTGGACATTCTGACCCACTCAGAACAGTCCAGAGGTATACACAAAACTCCTTAGTGCAAAACATGTGGACCAAGCCTGACAATGTGGATGTTAATAGCCATGTATATGGGTATACCATGTAATAACTGGTATACATTTGCCCCCATAGATTATGCATTCACACACCCCTGTCTGTCCTGACACATAACCACTGGTACAGAGGTGCCATGGCCACATACTTCCCACTAGATATTGACATGCATCTGTACAGCATCCGACTGCTCTGTCTGACATACATGACTGTTAAGAAATGCCTGGCGGCAGTACATCTGGCAAGTATCTGGACATGACATCTCACTGGGTAAGTACACTAAGCTGTTAGGCATGTAACAAAGCACTGTGCAGGCCACAGGCAGACTGGCTCAACACTGGCCTACATTTCCTATGGAGGAATGCACATGTACCTGCATATATAGCAGGCTCTACAGGCATGTCACAGCACAGGGTAAGAAACACCTGTGTGAAAGTGCATAACCACAACCAATGTGAACACAGCCACAGCCACATATGGTAAGCTAGCATAATATTACAGTATATGGATTATCTGTTCAACACCATCCTCATATGTGCCACTCACACACTAACCTTACATATACTGGCCCGCTACACGGTGTGGTCCGATGCCTGTCTCTGGTATGGGTCATGTGTGTGTATGGCCCTACAAACATATAAGCCAATATGGTAACATACAGTAGAGCAGCATGTAATATCAGATAGGACGGGATCAAGAACATTTACATCTTCCACAGTCTGTACACAGGCCTAAGTACATATTAACAATACACACACTGTTGACATTCACCATAAGTACACAGACCTCAGTACTGTACACACAAACACAGAATATCCAGGTTATGTCATCAAATATAACCACTACTGTACATAACATGTGTAGCAGTCTGATATCTCACTGGCTTGTTATCAGATATGATGTCTGTAATTATTGTGTACAGCACATATGCAACTCTTAATGCATGACATATGTACAAAGGTTGACAGAGTTGTGGCTGGAAGCACATACACAGGGCCAATATTGACATATTGCTGTGATAACTTCATACATTTAATGTTGTAACAGAGTTTGTTGCAACATATCTCCTATGAGGGATATGAAGTCAATAACTGTCACAGCTTTCACCATCCACAGACTGCAATCCTTACACTACCTTCTACAGTTCACAGATAGATGCTCTGTGGGTAACACATGAAACCAAAGGCACCACACACTGCCCAGTCTGCAGATGACCCTACAGATGGAGATTCCTCATAAACATAGCACTGACATGGTAGGTATTAAAACATGTAGGACAGCCATATCCACACACACCCTGTTCAACCAACATTACTCCAAATGCAGTATAGCAGCACTTACAGTCTATAGTCAGGTCAGGCACATCCCCCTACTGTGTGTTGTCCTGTTTCCACAGTGTATGTTGTTAGAGGTAAATCCCTAATCCATCTGAGATGTTGTTTGCCAAACAACAGATCGAGTTCCTGCTCACAGTGAATGAAAAGGCCCAACACCAACATGATGTTCCTAGATACTAGAGTGTGTTTCCATGCAATTAGCTATGGGAATGTTACAACAGCTGTTCCACATGCAATCAGCTGGAGGATGGCTGCAATTCATGCAGATGCCATCAACTGATCATGAGCATCACTTGAAATACACATGCTGCTGGGTAAGCAAAGCAGGTGTAGGTTTCCACATCCACCAGAGAGGGAGTGAGAGAAGCAGACAGAGGCAAAGACAAGTCATGGAGGGATGGGAGAGTAAAATCTAAGCATGTTTGTGTTATAAACCTACAAGCACAGGGCATCAAACCCCTGATGACTATGTAGTGCTATCACATTTTTATTCAGTTATTGGATGCACCACATAGGTTACATGTTGAGGACCCCTCAGAACGTATATGTGATTGTGAGTTGCATCTGCAAAAGGGATATGGTAGCTATACAGTAGATGTAGTACACACGCCTGTCTGCATGAACATGTGCCAGCATCAACACAGCCACACTCTCACAGGGATGCGCACACATTGACACACTTGGCAGGGCCAGGAATAATACTCATCACTAGTGACATTGCCACAACACATTACTATGCAGGTATCACATGCACCACAGGGGTCATACTGAGGATATATGGGCAAAGGGTATGGGGAGGTGTCTAACACCAGACAGCATGCTTTAGTATGCCAATGGGGGTTGTAGTGAGTGTGAATGTGATCATACACATCATACAACACACAGACACACAGACACACACACACACACACACACACACACACACACACACTCACACACACACTTGTTTCCTAGGCAAGTGTGTGTTGTGTGTGTGTGTGTGTGTGTGTGTGTATGTGTATGAAACATCTGTTATCCCTGTGCAGTGGACATTGTGATCTAGGAAACAGCCACTCTGTTGATAGTACACTGCATATTGCCCACTGATAGTTACTATGGAGTGATTGCAGTGGCCTACAGAGGGCATGTCGCCCTGTCCATCTGTCCAATAGGCAAATGCATGCAGACAGTGCACCTAGGGCCACCATATAAGACATTTGCAAAATCCGCTCCACATTGGACCCAGTTGTTGCACACTCACAACCACCTCCACACAGGATACAAGTTACAAACATAGACACACACACCTGTCATGTCTGTGACTAGAACTCCAACCTAACTAGTTTATTACACTACAGCACCACGCAGTTATAATATGCAGTTATAGTATGCACCACAGAGATTACTGGAGTACTCTTTCCCAAAGGTGTATTTCACATTGGATGACATCAGCAGGATTGCCAAAGTAGGGCATTTGAATTGTAATGAGTGTGGTTAGTTTAAATGCATTGCTCCCTACACAGACATGGACACACACAAAACATCCACAACCGATGTGTGGGTATAGAACCCCTAACAGAGTTCTATATCACAGTACAGCATGAAGCTGTTATAGGACACAACATGGGGATTACTGTAGAACTCCTTCCCCAAAGGTGTATTTCACATTGGATGACATCAGCAGGATTGCCAAAGTAGGACATTTGAATTGTAGTGAGTGTGGCTAGGCATTGCAACACACACACAACATGCTCAACTGACATGTGTGGGAATAAGATCCCTAACAGAGGTCTATATCACATGACAGCATGAGGCTGTTACAAGATGCACCATGGGGATTACTGGAGAACTCCTTCCCCAAAGGTGTATTTCACAGTGAATGACATCAACAGGATTGCCAAAGTAGGGCATTTGAAATGTACTGAGTGTGACTTGCCTAAAATGCATTGCTCTCTACACAGACATTGAAACACACACAGAACATCCAGAACTGATATGGGTTTGAATAGAACCCTACCAGAGTTCTATATCACACTACAGCAGTATGCAGTTATGGCACACACTACGGAGATTACTGGGCTACATACTTCCCATTGGTGTATTTCTAGGTGGATGACATCAGCAGCCTTACCAAAGTAGAGCATTCAAATTGTATGGAGTGTGACTACCCTAAAAAGCATTGCTCTCTACACAGACAGACACACACTTGTCAAATCTGGGAATAGAACTCCTACCTAACTAATTTATCATAATACAGCAATACACAGTTATAGGACGAGCTACAGAGATTACTAGGCTACAACCTTCCCAGAGGTGTATTTCTAGGTGGATGACTTCAGCAGCCTTGTCAAAGTAGATGATTTGAATTGTAGGGAGTATGACTACCCTAAAAAGCTTTGGTCTCTACACAGACAGAGTCAGACAGACACACACACAAACACTTGCTAAGTCTGGGATTAGAACTCCTACCTAACTAACGTATCACACTACAGCAGTACACAGTTATAGGATGCGTTACAGAGATTACTAGGCTACAACCTTCCCAGAGTTATATTTCTAGGTGGATGACATCAGCAGCCTTACCAAAGTAGAGCATTTGAATTATAGGGAGTGTGAATACCCTAAAAAGCATTGCTCTCTACACAGACACACATACACACACACACACACACACACACACACACACATGCACACACACACACACACACACACACACACACACACACACACACACACACACACACACACACACACACACACACACACACACACACACTTGCCATGTCTGGGATTGGAAGTACTACCTAACTAGTTTATCACACTACAGCAGTACACAGTTATGGGATGCACCATGGAGATTACTGGGCTGCAAGTCTCCCAAAGGTATATTTCACAGTTGATGATCTCAGCAGGTTTGTCATAGTAAGGTTATGGGGAAGGCAATGTATGTGCATGGGCCATAACCCATTCATCTAGAGGTTGACACACCACATGCGGGCACACACAGGGTCGTATTTCACAGCTATGTGCATACAGCTGCTAGATGACTACTTCCTTGTACAGTCATGTTGCACAGCTAGCATGTGCACCACATAGTCTGTAATGCTGACAGATACCAGTGGCTAGTATTTGCAGTGAGTGACATCTGAACCTCATGTGGTTGGGGCCTTTTGGCTGTGTGCTGGGTGGGACAGGCATGGATGGCTCCTTGTCACAGTCACCCTCTTCCACACATCTATGTACGTATACTTTTGGCTTATTATAGTGTGTTGTCCTTATATATATGTCTGCATTCCTATCCACTGTGTGTGTGTGTGTGTGCAAGGCATGAGTGGTGCATACTGAGGAGTATCTGCACTAACATCTGCGACTGCCAGATATTTCTGGTCCACTGGTGTTTGCAGACATGGCCTTCATGTGTTTAAGTGTGTGAGCATGCCCAGTATGACCTTTCAGTATGTTGTTGACTGACATTGCCTTCATTTCTCTAAGTGTGTGAGCATGCCCATTAGGCCCGTCTGTACTTAATGTGTGGATTGAGTCCAGGTAGTTTGTACTGCAGTGCTGACCTTTGTGTTGTGCACCTACAGGTAGCATGCTGTTTCTGCAGGGTGTCCGTCGATCATTTGGCTTTGACTGTTACTACATTTCTGCATAGGGTGGGGGCACACCTGACTATTTCTACATTTCTACGTAAGATGGGGGGACACACCTGACTATTTCTACTTTTCTACACAGGATTGGGGGGGCACACCTGACTGTTATTACATTACTACGTAGGATGGGGGCACACCTGACACTTGTACACATTTGCTATGACTGTACTGGTATGTACGGTACTCTATTTCATTATGTATTCTTACCTATCATGTTGAATAGAGGCATACCAGTGTACTACAGATCTTAGCTTTGGTTGCCCTACATATTAGTGTCTGGCTTTCTACCCTTCAGAACTATTGTCCCACTGCTGACCTGCTGTAGTCTATCTGTGTAGGCCTGGGGGGAGCTTACTCATAGCCATCATTCAGAGGTCATAGTGCAGGCTCTGTTTAGGTTTGTCTACACCTGTCCTCCTGGCTGAGACTGTTGTTGGGTATGCGAACCTCCCTGACTGACATGTGTGAGTCATATGGACACACGTTGCACAGCACATTTCCTGCAGTGGGTTTTGTCACCCTGTGTAGTACTGGCTACTATGGTGACTCCAGTATGTGTTACAGATGTCATGGTGCCACTATGGGTGTCTACTTTCTGCTGCCATAACATTCAGCCACCCAATTCCCTTGCATGCTCACATCCATACCATAGATACAGGTAATGACACATTCTACTCCATTTGGCAATCGGTAGGTTGATTGACTTACATTGTCGGTGTGCCAGACTTATGGATGGTGCTGGAGGGCTGCCTATGTCAGATGTGCAAAGTACACCCCCTATACATGGTTGAGCACAGGTAGTGTCATATTTGGCATCCCTTTAACTGTATGTGCGAGTCAGAGAGAGGCGTCATTCCTTGGGTCCCTACTGTGTCACTGTATGTGCTATGCATTGTCTCTTTGCCGCACCCTCGGCATACTGGACATACCTGCATCTGCCTACTGGGGCAGGCTCAGGTTGTTCCTCCTCAGAGTCACTCTGTGCCTGTGCAGGCCTTGGCATTGGTAGGGGGCCATGTGGCCCTCCCCTGTGCTGTTCCTGCTGCCGCTGCTTCCTCAGGATTGTATTGTCTAGTATTGCACATACCATAACAATTTGGGTGCATGTAGCTGGTGAGTACTGCAAGTCTCCACCAGATGTATCCAGACACTATATCCATGACCTAAGCATCCCAAGCACATGCTCTATTATAAGTCTGGTCTGTGTGTGTGCCTCATTATGGCGTTCTTGTTCAGGTGTGTGTGTGCATTTCTGATGGGTGTCATCAGCTATGGCTCCAGTGTGTAACCGGCATCCCCCCATTAGGTGACCGTAGGGGATGTCCCCATTGGCAAATCTCTGGTACAGCAGCATCAGATGCCAAATGTGGGAATCGTGATAGCTTCCAGGGCAGCCAGCACACACATTCATTATAATGCCCTGGGAATCACAGATGACCTGGCAGATGATGGAGGGGATGCCCCTGCGGTTAATGTAAGCCCTACCCTAATCACCAGGTGGTGCTTTGATGCATATGTGCATGCAGTCTATAGCACCCAGTACGTCAGGTTATTCTGCTATTTGGTGGAAGAGATGTATATTGCTGGCCAACACCTAACGGGTGTTGAAGAAATATACGTGCTCACTGGCATGTAGTGACATGGCATCCAGGAACTGGTGAAATACTCTGGATGCTGATGCCTATGAGATCCCCATGATATCCCCAGTTGAGGTTTGGGAGGTACCTGTGGCTAGTATTCCTAGGCATACACATACCTTGGTATCCACTGGAATGGCTTCCCCTTGGTCAGTTTGGTGTGTCAAGCATAGCCAGCACAGCTCAGCAATTTGCTGTAGGAGGTCCCTGTCCACCCTATAGTGCTTCACTATCTCCAGCTCATGTAGCCCCTGGTAGGTTACCCTGGTTCTGTACACTCTTCTCCATCTCCTCACTTTGGGTTGATTGGCAGCATTCACATCCTCACCACTGTCAGCCTCTTGCACATGTTGTTATATGTTGCCTGCTGCAGCCCTCTCATTTTGTAGGTTTGTTTGTTAAAGATTCTCCGCTTGTATACAACGGTGGTGTAGAGTGTGGGAAAAAACAGATGGGAAGGTGTCTGCATAGTTTATAGTAGTGTTCTGGGCTGGGTTAGTCTGCTGCCTTTGTAATTGGCTGATTCTGATACATTTCTCCTGCCAGCTATGCTAGTTCACCTTGATTACCTTCCTACTTCTGTTTTCCCTTCCCATTGCCTTCCTGTTTAAGCCTGGGGGCACTCTGCACAAATGGAGTGCTCAAATGTGCACAGTGCTGCTATTTCCTGGTTTAACTCTTTTTTCTTCCTTTAAAACCCAGTGCATGACATGCACACCCGCTTAGGCCATGTAAATAGTGCTAAGCAGATTCAGACACACCCCCTAGCTTAGCTGTGCTAAGCTAGGAGCAAACCCGAGCCACAGGGTTCCAATCCACTTACAGTATGCCTGACAGATATCCCCATGATGTCAGCTAACTCCTAGGCTTGAACCTAGCTATTCCTACTCTTACACTGTTGGGACCTGACTAGCATGCTGGGGAAAACTGGGATTCACTATTATTCCACTCATTTGCATAGGATTGCCTGCTAATGCATAGTTACATGTCTCACACTGAGCCTCCCTCCTTAGCAACCACTACTCACTGGCCATGTTGTCTTCTACCTGCCATTGACTTGCATGGCAGATTAGTGATTTTAGTTAGAATGCTTAACTTAAGGTTTATTTTGTTATTTTCCCCCTGATCCCATTTGCGCGCTGCTGCCCTATGCTTAAAAAGCTGAGATTGGCTAAAAAAAAAAATAAAAGTTGTTTTTTTTTTTGGCTGTTTGCAATGCCAGTGGCCTTATACTTGGCCATTGGCATGCTTCCTGAGTGATACACAGGCTTTATTTGGAGCTTTTACAGCTCCGTTTTGGATTTTGCAGAAATGTACTTGGTTACTAACCGAGTACATTTCTATAGATTGCACTAGTCCTGCACGGACAGTTGCAAGTTTCTGGATCGCAAATGGAGTGATTTGCATACAGGGGCTTAGTCTGTGCAGGACTAGTGCAGGACCGCTCATGCATGCCCCTGCAGGCGTTTCCTGGTTCGCACAGCAGACATATTACCTGCTGGAGCCCCTGCACTAATCCTGCATGCCATGCAAGGCATAGAGAATCCGAGGGTTAGTTTAGTAAAATAGCTTCTTCAGTCTGTTGGGCATGTAGTAAACATGTAAAAGCAGATTGATCACACATGTTTATGGATTGTGAAAAATTAAATGTATATTGGGAAGATAAAAGTATGTTTTTAAGATGTTATGGTCTGATAATTGTGCTTTAACTAGATCAATAATACTAATGAATATTCCGCTTTCTTTATCTTTAAAAGTCAAACAACAAAAAATGTTCTGGAGAGTCTTGGCAGTGGCTAGAAAAGTTATTACAAAAATTGGAAATTTAAATTTTAAAATTAACACCAATAATATGTAAAACTGAAAAAGAAGTGATCAGAAGAAGATCTATAAATCATACTAAGACTTTTAGTGGATGGGATAGCCTTGAAATGTTGTTATTGAAATACCAACACTCTTATTATGTTCAAAACATTGTATGACAGCATGTGATGTTGAATTTCTTTGTTAAATTAATGCAAATTTTCTTAAAAAAATGAATAGAAACACTATTAAACCTAGAATTCTGATTTGAACAGTTGCCTTTAGTGATCTGACCTTCTTCCTTATTTGAAGTTCTTTTTTTTTACATTAGCAGATTACTTTGGAAAACTATTGTGACAATAGGAATAATAATATATGTGGTTGGTAGTAAAGGCTAGGGTATATTGATTGCTGCAGTTTTGCTACTTTCACATTTCATTTTCAGGACTGATGGCAATTTATTTTGTGACAGCAGTCGGATCACATCTTCAGTCACATCACTCAAATTGAGTATGGCAAAATTAAAGGTTTGTTCTTCTGGTGTGCCACCTTATTTGGTGAGAGATTGCTACTCTGTATAAATAGATGACATTTGTATCATAATTCACAATTTAATACAATTTAATTTAAGTCTTATTCAGTAGTCATGGCAGACAATACGACCTCTGACACAAAATGAAAAATTAAATTGCCAAATAACATAAATAGTAAAACAATCAATAAATTACTAGCAAGGATATTTATTTTCATAAGGGTTATTACCCCCCCCCAGCTAGTACAGTAATCATAACTGTCCAATAGACAGTATACATTTAATTCAGATCCCTGTGACTAAATTAACCATCAAGCAGCCCTCTCAGTGCTTTCTGCCTTAGTTTGTATCACTTGGAGGCCCACTTGTTTATTTGCATCTCTATACATTCCCCACCATTGCTAATGTATCTCCCTACTCTAATCTGTGCACAAACTGGTTAATAATCAGCAAGTCAATGTGAAAACACACTCCCAACCTTAATAAACTTTGCTGTCTCTTCTCTCCTTCACTTTACAGGTAGTTTGAATTATTACTTAGCCCTCTGAGGCCTTCACTGATTTCCACTGATTGCCTCTCTGGTTTATTTGCATTCCACCTGGTTTACACCCCTTGTGCTATCTCCCTCTCCCAGTATTAAGTCTATAATAGAATCCTGCTGAGTATGGAGCCATCTTTAAATTTCTAGTCTCCCACCATGACGCAAGTGCTCTTCAGCAATTACATTCTGCTTGCTGGTAAGCCATTAGACCTCAGGAATTTGTTTAAAGTGTTCAGAGTTGTAAAGTAATACTTACTTTTTTCTCTTGCCTTCGTGGGCTCTGCCCCGCTCTGTTCGCCCTCGCTAATGCTCGTGCTCTCTCCACTCCCTTGCCTTGCCCCCTATTACCTCCCCCCCCACTACCTCTACATTTATAATAATCACAGCCACACCCACATCTCACCCTCACATCACCTCCACCAATCACAGCTTCTCAAGTCATATCACATTATACCACACCAACGTGCTCCACACAAAATACTCCCAATCACACTCATTCCCACTAGGCATTTTTTACATCACCCACACTACTTCCCCATCTACATATAGTGCAACCTTATAATTCCTATTCAGACCCCCCACCTAGAACCAACTTAAACTTTATAACTATAACCATGACTATCGCACAACTAAGTCTAGTCTGTCTTCTCATAATTCTTTACAACACCACAAGTTATCACTCTAGCAATATCCTTAAACTTAGTAGCACAAGACTACATTATGCACTCTCATATACAGACAACACACATGTTAATAATATCTGCCCACAATTGCTCAAGAACTACATAATGGACCAATTCAGAACTAAACACATATGTTCTCATTCCTACTCCAAAAAAACACAATACTTTCTCACACTCCTCACCAAACTGCAACATCTGTATTACCATTTTAACATCAGGCTCACCATAAGTGGTGATATCCACCCCAAACACAGGCCCAAATCCATCCTGTCCAACACAAACTGCTCCAACACAAATGTCAGAACATAACACCCCCACTTTCTTCATCCCTGGGCAAATCAACAACAGCAGCAAAACCAACCATCTTTTAATGCTAAATATTAATATTAGAAGTATCAAAAATAAAATACCTGAACTCCAGGCCACAATAGCACACTACTCCCCATACATAGTTGCTTTAACAGAAACCTGGCTAAATAAAAACATAGCTAACTCAGATGTTCTCCCTACCGGCTACAATATCATTAGACAAGACAGACCACTTTGTAAAGGGAGTGGAACTGCCTTACTGTACAAGTCCAACTAATTGTTCATCAATTACCAAACTCCTACCCCTCCCCCAATAATTGGGACATACTTATCTCACAACTTCAACTTCACCCTAAAAAGGTCATCACCACAATTGTGATCTATATTCCACCTGGTAATACACCTGCTAACCTTGAAGACTTCTTATCCTGGTGTTCTTCCACATACTCACAAGAAACCCTTATTCTGGGGGACTTCAACCTAGATTGGTTCACCTGTATATCAGAACCGCCAAGTAATCTAATAAATCTCCATGGCTACCAGCAGATAGTCCAAATTTCAACTAGATGTGATAAAAAATCTAAAAGGGAATCCATCCTCATTAATGAAGATATGTATCTTTAGATCTTCAAATGGAAAGAGGTTAAGTCTCCAAATAAGAATATAACAGTATCTAAATTTAAATCTACCAGAAAATTAAATTCAGTATGATGGGATAAAGCCAGATCTAGAGCTATACATTTTACTAAATGCAAAAAGTAAAATACATTTTAAAGAAATAGCTTACTGATCATAGTTCATGTGTATAAAGTCAAAATAACCCACTAATCCTAATATATTCTTCCCCTGGAAGGTCTATGTATTCTAAAGCTAACTATTCGGACCTTAAAATGATCTGTTATGCAATTCTTCTCTTCTATGGTCCTAAGAAAGTGATAAAACTGATCAAAAAGTTGTTAATGTAAAGCAGTTGGACCAAAAAGTGTTGACTTTTACAAAACTCTTAAGTATTTAACAAAACTACTGGATATTTTAAAACTGGAATTTTAAATGTAACATAGCAATGTCTACACATTGTTTCAATGTTTAAGTACAATATCATATCAGTGTTCTTTTTAATTTTAAATTGCTAAATTATCAGTATTCTTGAAGTTTCAGCTGCAACAAAAACATTTACTCATTATTTTGCATGTTCTTGAGTTAATCATTTTGTATGTGGGTTTGTTGGATTAATGCTATTTTGGATATAGTCTTATATAAACAATAAAATATTTTCTATTTTCTAGACCCTTGTATTATTTTAATCTTTCAGGTTGCTAATCTCATATTTAATATACCAGAAACAGAAATAAAGAAGAAGAAAAGAGATAAAAACATTATAGAAGAAAAAAAAGACAGAAAAAAAACTTGTAAAGAAAACAATCAGAAACTTGCTTCAGAAGTTTTGCAAGGCATAAAAGAACTAGTTACAATGAAAATAAGCAAATACACCTTTCTAAACATAACATAGAATCAAATCCAGAACATAATGAGCTCATCATAATCTATGATCCCTTCCCAGTACCTTAGGCCCAACTCAAAAAAATACAAAACCACTTAAGAATAAAAACAAAACACCTATAACAAGTAATACAGCGAAACAATTCACTGGAAAAGTCCTGAAGCATTGAGATATTTTTTTTTTACTCTCCCACTGACTACAAAATAAATAAAACGTCATGGTTTTATATAACATAGATGCAATCTGTTAGAATAATGATGGAGTAGAGTCAATGTTATTCATAAATTTTGAAAAGGAAAAAAAAGACATAAAATTATCATAAATCCTTCCACAGATAATCACAGGGGTAACTGAATATTGGACACAAATGAAATTGTTTATGTCATTCTTACAACACATGGTGTACTGAAATCAAAACTGTAACATGGATATTAGCTTACAAGGGAAGACACTAATTATTTAAATGAAGAGAGGAACTAACATCAAAAATAAAGGAAACTGAAATTAAACTCATGGCAGTCATGGAATTCCAAGGAAAAATGGAGAAAGAAGGAGAAGAGGTAACACAAGTCTGGATAGTACTTTACAACAATATTTTGTCAGGTGGGAACATGCCCTTGACGTGAAAAGAAGCAGCAGTGGTAGTTATACTAAAATAGGAGAAACCAGAGACATAGAGAAGCATTTTGATTTGAAATCATAACTAGAAAGTGTTTGTTATGATTTTGGCAAAAACAACGGCAAAGATTTTGCCAAGAATAATGGACATGGATCAGTGTGGGTTTTACAGAAGACAGGAAAACATTTGACAATATTATCAGAATTTTTATGATTCAGAAGGATGTAAATGCTGAAAAAGCATTGGACAGAGTAAGTCAGGAATTTGTGAAGAGCTCTTTTTAAGGATGTCTGCATTTCCAGAAACATGGAACTTACTGGTATTTAATATCACATTGATATTTAATCTCCACAGAGGAACTCAAGTTGGGGTGAAGTGAGGGGGAGAGCTATCAAAAAAATGTACCCTTACAAGAAGAGGTAGGCAGGGTTGTCCACTTTTGCCATTACTGTTTGCTCTGTATTTAGTGTCATTAGCCAGGGCAGAAAACAATTAAAACAATAAAAGATAATTGGATACAAATGGAAAATATTATAGAAAAAAAAACATTTTTTCAGGATGACATAACATTATGTTACCAGTCTACAATATGATATAAAAATGGTATTTGATAAACTGAAGTATTTTTTAATAATATAGCAGGCAATAAAGTATACAAAGCAAAAAGAAAAACTATAGTAATTAATTATGTCTCAGGAGATTACTTGGTAAGACACATCCCTATTTTGTCAGGCACATGGCAAGATGAGGTAGTTGGGAATTTGATTAAAATAGGATGTTGAGCAAGCACCTTAATATATATGGGAAGAATTTACCCAGAAGAATATTACTAACATAATACTATGTAAGTTACTTATGGATGTGAACAATAAGATGCAAGCAATTAAGATGTGGTGGTCCCATGGGTACTTGAAGTAATCAAGCTTATATGCGTCAACTAAGACATCAGATATGGAAAATATGAAACAAAGGGCATTAAAGAAGAGTCAGTTTCTTGACATCCATGTCTCAAAAATCTATCAAGCTAGTTACGACATGAGGTCTGAATTTAAACCTCTGTGTTTTCAATACACTAATGAATTAATAATAATTTGTGGCAGATTCCAAAATTAATTTGCTATAAACAGAACACACCAACAAGACTTGCTGAGAGAATATCAGTACATATGATTCTGCCAAAACATCAGGAAAATCAGTGTATAATATAATGAGAGTGAAATCTGCTGATCTGTGCCCAGTTCTGAAACACACCATCCCCCGAATTTGCTATTCTTCTGTGCAGGACTAGCTTAGTCCTGCACGGAAGTGGCCGTTTAGGAGCAGGATGGCAATGTGCCATGCACATTAATGAAGGTGCGCTGCCTGAGCTCCTAATATTACACAGAGCATGTAAGAGTGCAGGGGGCGTGTCTGAGAGCAGAGCTCTCAGAATATACATGCCCCCACAATGAAGAACAGCAGAAAGGCCAAAGAAATGAGTGAGATCGTTCATAGGTGTCCTCATATCCCCAGCAACATTCCTCCATGTTTACAACAGCAATAGTAAATACAAATAAAATGAACAAACCCTGTTTTTTTTATAAAGAAACTGATTAAAGCTAATCATAGGTGCGCGGGTGTACCAATCGCTTAGCTACAGTTAATGCAGCTTAAATGACTGAAGAGCATAACAAGGAAGATATATGCAAATGAAGCAGTATAGCAATAGTGTAGTGGGCGGTGCATTCGCCTTATGAGCAGGCGTTCCTGGTTCGAGTCCCACTGCAGCACATTCCATGTGAAATCACTTTATGAGCATTGTTTTGCTGTCTAACCTACTAAATAACATATATTTGTGAATTGGAGTACTGCATTAAATGCACATGTGAGGTGTCAGTGTCATAATATTGCAAAGTTCCCAGATAAGCACATGTGCCCCATACAGTAGATGTACACAGGAATCATGGATACAAATGGAAGGTAAAATGTGTAATGAATAACAACTTCATACAGCTTCCAAATCCCCCACCTTCCCAAGAACCATTAGATATTACTGTCTAAGTCAGTGCAATTGTAAGCGGGAGTAAGCACTAGTAAGCAAGTGTAAGCACCAATAAGCAGTAGTGGGCATATTTAAGCACTAGTAAATGAGTTAAAGCCCATTTGCATGGGGGTAAGCAATGCGCACACAGGTTAAGCAATTTAGAAGCTAACTCTCTGTAAGCATATTTAACTGGAGGTTAGCATTGCTTAGCCTCGTGCAAACCCACAAAAATCTACTTACAACTGCTCAAAAGTGCCTTAATAACTCTGTATCCAATGGCCCTTGTTCTGCCCTTCAACAAAATATACGGCCTTGCAGGTTTTGAACCCAGGACCCTATACACTATAGTCACAGTAGCTAACCACCAAGGCATCACAGTAGTACAGAAGAATGAGCTATCACCAAACAAGTCCTCACTATAGTAAAATCAAACAGAACCTGTGAAAGGAATCAGTATATGGTCATATGTTCCATAACCCACTACATAACATAAATACGTGAACTGGAGTACAGCAGTAAGCCCAGATGTGAGGTGTAAGTGTAATAAAGTGTTGAAGTCACCAATAAAACACAAGGACCCCAAACAGTGTACATACACATGAATCATGGATACCAGGCATATATATATAAGATGTAATGAATAATAAATCAATGCCAAAAATAAAAAAATAATGCAAAGTCTAATGTAAGCAATGCTAAGCACTGCACAGGCTGGCTTAGGAGGTGTAAGCAATGTGTAGGCCAGCTAACTCAATGTGCCCAGTGTTATACCCCTTTAAACAATGCCAACCTTAGGTAAACAGGTTTGCCCATAGCCTAGCCTTTTCAAAACTGGCCAGTCACGGAAAAGTGCAGGAAATTGTCCCTACTTAAACCCAACAGGTGGGAATACATCTCATAACTGGTTGTAGCTTCTCCTTGCAGCCACAAAGGCAGTAAGGGGAGAAGGTGTGCGCTTCCGGGAGCAGCACTGGTTCATCCAGGAGTCCAGAGTCATGGCAGGACACCTTATCAAAGACCATGATCAGAGACTGCTGCAGGGCTAGTACCAGGGTTCCCAATATAAGACAGAAGCCTGGGACCATCTCAGCCGTGACCTCACCAGTGCCACTGACATACCCCAAACTGGTAAGCAGGTCAGGCATCACTATGCCAACCTGAAGCAGTGTAAGGGGGACCTTTTGGAGCAGTGGATCCTAGAGGCTAGAATGGCAGGGGCTATCCAGCTGTGTGTAAGTATCACTCCACTATGTGTGTAATAATTGCCAGTTCATGTATATCATGGATAGGTATGGCTAAATATTCCTTTTATGTCCTCCACAGCTGCAAGTGAGCAGGCCGCAAACCAAGAGTCTCATAGAAGTCACCTGGAGAGGTTGCGATGTGAGGCAGGTCAGTAATACTCTTGCATGTACTGTCATAGGAAATAAATCTAAAACTATTAGTAAATTAATTGCCTGTATAAAACCTGTATTTCGTAAGGCAAGTACTGCATACACCAGAAAATATGGCAGGAAGAGTCTCATATAGTTTGGATGTAAATAAAAGCATAATAGCCTGACAATAAAGGTCTAACTGCTGGACTGCATGTATATACTCTGGTATCATATGGTAATGTAGATTTGCAATCACGTAATAGTACTGTTGTATTAAGCACTGTTACCCACATTGTGCACCATAAGCTTAATGTGTAGGAATGCCTGTATATGACTGGTGTAATCCACAGAGGCCATTTAGTACAATTGAGAAACACATAGACAGAAAACAGGAAAAAGGCAGACAACAAAACCTGAATAGCACATGCAAGTGAGACGTGAACTGTTGTATTTTAGTACACACAGCCATGGTTCAAAACCTGGCAGTGGTAGTAGTCTGCATGCAGAATCATACCCCACAACTGTACAGATATGTCCAGAATGTCCAGTAAAGTGGCCCATATCTGTTGCCTGTCAACCTGTTCCCCTGATAAATCAGTGGGATGATCCCAGACTAATAGGTAGCAAACAGAAAATAAAACTGATTGACACACATCTATGAGAACAAAGCTGGCACACTAGCAACTCCCCAAAACCTTATGAGAGTAAGAAGCCACATATGTCCCATTTACACCCCCATGTAGTCAAGCTATGGCCAGAGTGTGTACAGTAACAGAGTGAGATGTATGTGCATAATAGCAATTTGGAATCTGGTACTGTGTGTGGCAACATTAAGGTAGTGTAAACAAACATTCCTCCCACAGGTCTGTCAGATACCAACACTGTGCCCAGAAATACAAGAATGATACCCTGTACTGGTACTGATTACTTTGGTATTGTTTGGCATTGTGACGGATGCAGTTGCTCTGAATAATAAGGTATTACTCATCACTGTTACCCACATTGTCCTACAAAATATAACTGTCTAGGAAAACCTGTATAAGAGTGTTGTAATGCAAGATCAGAATGCAAAACCACAGGAGAAGTATAAGACAGGAGACAGAAAGGAGATATACATCATTATCTATGTAGCACACACAACTCTGATGGACAGTGTATAAGTTGTAGCAGACACAGCCATGGTCTGAATCTGGCAGTGGAAGTAGGCTGCATACAGAATCATACCTTACAACTGTACAGATAAGACCAGAATGTACAGTATATGGGCCCATATATGCTGCCTGTCACCCTGTCCCCCTGGGAAGTCTGTGGGATGATCCCAGATGTTTAGGCAGCAAACAGGGAGTACAACTGATTGTCACACATCTATGAGAGCAAACCTGTCACTCTAGCAGCTCCCAAAACTGTTATGAGAGTAATAAGCCAAGTATGTCCTATCTGCATCCCCATGTCATCACACTGTGACCAGAGTGTGTACAGTAACAGAGTGAGATGTATGTGCATAATACTAATATGTAATCTGGAACTTTGTGTGGCAACATTCAGGTAGTGCTAACAAACATTGCTCCCACAGGTACGTCAGATACAAACACTGTGCCGAGAAATAAAAACCTTGATAACCTGTACTGGTACTGTTAACTCTGGTATTGTATGGAGTTGTGAGTGTTGCAGTTGCTCTGAATAATAAAGTATCACTGATCACTGTCACCCGCACTGTGCTACATAATATAACTGTGTAGGAAAGCAAGTATATGTGTGTGGTAAGTCGCTAAAGTTGAAAAGGGCAATAGTCTAGATATGTCTCGGTACACTTGCATGTTGTCAAGACATGGCCAGAGTCTGTGCAGAAAGAGATGGACAGCTATGTGCACAACATCAACCCAAAATCTGGGAGTATGTGTAGAAACACTTAGTGTTAACAAACATTTCCTCCAAAGGTATACCAGGTAAGAGGTGCATACTGCAGATAAAACCACTTCATGTATAACAATGATGACAGTCATATCACTGTCCAAACTAAGGCTATAGAGTAGTGCAGTAATATTTCTAAGGTACAGATAACAGCACTGACTAGGAAAGTAATGTGGACTACAGGAATATGCTAGTTGTTAATTGACATGTTTCTCTCCTTCCCACCATATCTCCAACAATAAACTACATACCCACCTCAACCAGTATGTAATGACTCCACTGTTCTGATTATGTCATATTGGTTGATAAATATTTATGCTATCCATGTACCTGCATGCTGTTATTACCACTGTGGTCCCATATTAGCATGTGTTCTGTTTGCTATGCAACTGTTCCGTATCTGGTGTCTGGGTTAATGGGAATATATATGCATGCTGTTGTACCTAACGCTGGAATGTGTTAACTATTACTAACCCACATATGATGATAAAATCTAAACACTATAGCAAGTTTGGGAAGGCTGGTCACAGCAGACCCACCTGTCCCACCTCAGCTGGCCATGACACCGGGTAACAGCATGTCTGGGGCCCAACCTGGGACCTCCTCGTCCGTTGGTCCTGCACCACCTTCAGGTGGAACCACCTCAGGGGATGGGGCTCGCCCCCTCCCTGGGAGTGGGCATGGACAGGAACCTGACACCCATTGCTAGGTTCTGGTTGTGGTGCATAGCGAGCTCAACCAGCAGTTTGGTGATCTGTTATGCCAGCTCGAGGGCCATGTGTCACTACTAGGGGGTCAGCCTGGCTCTGTGACTCAGCCCCCAGCACAGCCACCTTTGGGGCTATGAAGGTGCAGTGGTGACTGCCCATGGGTGGGGACCTCAATCCTACTGTTTCCACTAGGGGGCTCATGGGCTTCCGATTTCCCAACACCCCTCCCCATCAAGGTCTTTACCCCCACATATGTCATATACCTCCCCTGTATGCGTCTTGTTTGTCTTGCCTGTTAACCTACCCAACCTAACTCCCTAAATATACCTACTATCCCCCCCAACATCCCACTCTCACCTGAAAAAAAGGGCAATCTGTTCCCCCCCAAAAAATCTCACCCCAGATATAGCTATCCATTTAGCACACATGTCCATTTGACACATGTAATCTGGTCTAATTGGCATCACAGCTTATTATTGTTGTCCTCACCCGTCTCCCAGGGGTTTGAGTGTTTTAATCTACCTCCAAATTCAGTGTATATGCACAACTGTTGCTGTAGAAGAAATGGGCAGCTATGGGCCTTCCTTACACCCTTCCTGCACATCCCTAGCTGTTTTCCCTACTGTCTTTGCCTGTTTGTGCCCCTTTTTCACCACTTTCCTATCAACACTTTTTTCTTTTCTTTTAAAGAAATTAGCTCAGGGATAAGCGGGAGTAAGCACTTCTAAGCAGTAGTAAATGTGTTTAAGCCTTTTTGAGCAGGGGTAAGCAATGCCTACACAGGTTAAGCAATTTAGAAGCTAATTAAGTATAAGAAACAGTAACCAGAAGTTAGCTTTGCTTACCTCCGTGCAAACCTACGCAAACCCGCTTACAACTACTTAAAAGTGCCTTACTCACTCTGTATCCAATGGCCCTTGTTCTGCCCAGCAATAAGATAAACAGCCTCTGCAAGGCTCGAATCCAGGGACCCTGCACACCATAGCCAAAGTGATTTATCACTAAGCCATGTCATGCACATATAACCCTGATGTTTTCACAAACATATCATCCAACCCATTCATTCAACAGTATAGGGATTGTATTCCAACATGTAGATATATGTATATGTGTGTATAGATATTAATATCTAAATAGATATAACATATCTATATATGTATATATATATATATATATATATATATATATATATATATATATATATATATATATATAGGTATATACGGACATACATCTGTAGATTACAATGGGAACATAACAAAAACATATATGTCCACATGCTCCATTAATGGGGTTGAGAGGCCACAAACAATATGCGTCATGTACAAATAGGTATGCCCCCCACAGCCAAACACATCTTCCCTGCAATACACTACCAGCTGTTGCAGATCCCATAACCAGGACCTGGCACAACATGAGCACAACATGTTAGTACTCCATCCCATCTGTATGATGTCAGGCTGGTATCAGTAACATATCATGCAGTACAGTCTGGCTCCCATAGGCAAAGTACAATGTGGAAGCAATCAACATCCCTAGGGTACATATACACAGACACACACACATATATATATATATATATATATATATATATATATATGTATATATATATACAGATATACACACACACACACACACACACACACATATATATATATATATATATATATATATATATATATATATATATATATATAGATAGATAGATATGTAACTACACATACACACGCAGTGATATGTATAGTAAGATACATATATTGAAGGTGCACACAATATGGAACAGCCACTATGCCTACAGTTACCAGCTTACCACCTTAACAACTGGACACTGTATGAGCCACCCATACAAATGACAATCATTGCCTGCAACATATACCCACAGAGAGGTTAAAGTATACAACACCACACACAGGTTTACATACATGGGAAAGCTTTATGTGTGTATTATTACAGTTGTATATGCCATGTCATATAGCTGTTTAGACACTGACATCCATATAAAGAGAGTAATGCAACTGTGAAACAGTTATACTAATACAGTAGTCTTGAAAGGTTTACAAATGTAGATGTCCAGGCCGAGGCCTTCAAATTGTACAATAGTAAAGACAGACTGGACCACAGGATACCAAACAATCAACAGTAAGTAATGCAGATGTATAGTTCATCAGCCTCTAGATACACTCTGTACACAATCCCTAGAGTGTAAAGACCTCAGTTGACACAATGGGATGTAACTGTTACATAACAAGGCATAACTGGCTCCATCAAAAGCACACTGACAAACAGAACAGTCTGTATGCCAGGAGGCAGTAGGCCTGTATTTACCCAAGATGGATGGTATGCTAATGTACATCCAGATACCTTAAGGCAGCTTACCCCTGATACCCCCACATGTTGTAACAGCCTAGGATAGTTATGGTCCATTCCCCTCCCCAGACTGAATAATACAGGGCCATAGACCTCTGTTATATACACTGACCTCTCGACTGTATAAGGGCACACATGTATTGTGTAAGTGAAGCCAACACATATATGGCCCCAACCCCACCATATGTGAGGGGGGATACAACAGCAGTAGACTGATGGCAGGAATGGCAGCATGACATACTCACAGCCCACTACAGAACAACTCCTGACAGCATGTCATATGTGCAAAGCCTGATATGTAGGTGGAGGACAGAGGCTGGAACACAGGCCCATATGTGGAAAATTGTTGTCATACACTAAGCAAGTCACTGGTGCTACAGGATCTTCTGCAACATACCCTTAGTCAGCAATATGAAGTTAGAAACAGAAATGGATGTAGCCATGTACTGATAGCCCTCAACACACACTGCCAGTGAAATATCTGACACAAGACCTGTGTGGTGGACAGACAAAACATAATAGGCACACCTCTCACCATCAAGAGGATAGGCCCAGAGTTGAAAGCTATGCAGACAGACTGCATTCCAAGTTAAACTGGTATGTACAGACAAACCCTGTATCACCAGTGCTATACAATGCATACAACTCTACTCACACTCTGTCTGCAATTCTGTAACCTCCTACAAATATGTATTTGCCCCGAGTGTGCAGGTTATCCTGTAAGAGGTTTTTCTACCTGCTGTCTGTAACATTGATGTCCACACATAGGAAGGATGTCCAGTACATAGGAAAGGTAAAGGGACCATGCCCACATGATGTAGGGATTTATAGTAGGTGATTGCCATGACAGTGGTAATTGGAACACAGCAAGCTGCATGCAGGTAGCAAGTGGAGGATACTGATTGGCGCAGAGACCATCACCTGATCATGTGCATCACTGACAAAAGCCATGCTGCAATATATTCAAAGCAGCTCAATCCATTTACTGGAGAGAGACCAAGAGAGAGTAAGACAGAGATAGTGAAAGTGAAAGTGGAAGCCAAAGCCACAGCAAAAAAATAAATAAATAAATAAAACAATATTGACATCCAGCAAACTATCCAAAACAGACATCATTCTCACAACAGGTATGGGAAGTATATATACATGTAATTGAATGTAGTACTTAGTCCATAATAATGGGATAGATGATGTGGAATGAGTTATATATGCCAACAGGTGTTGTAATGATGTTGAAGAGCAACTGCTATGGACAATAGTGTCTGTCCCAATGGGTAGTGGACCATAGCCATCAACTGTGCAGATCACCACAGACTGACAAGAAGTAACCCATCATGGTGTGTGTTGTGTTATGGGAAGTATGTATATTATGTAGCCAATAGCTGGTGGTGGAAGTAATGCCATTATGATGGACATATCCACAGTCCACCCCTTGCGCATACTCAGGTTAATCTGTAATGTAGCATGCAGGAATGCCATAGGTGTGTAATAGGGTTACCTGCAATCTGGTCCTACATATACCCCCCTAATGTCAGGCTGTGTCCATATGTGGCACTAGTCTATGTTGTAGCAAGGCAGAACAGTACAGCTGTGCAGGAAGGTGTTGTGAGATTGTGGACCTGATGTCTGAATGTACCCCACATATAGGTATGCATAAGTATACATATGTGCACATGTATAATATATAAACACACACACATATATATATATATATATATATATATATATATATATATATATATATATAGTAGCATTGTCACCTCACAGCAAGAGGTTCTCCCATTCAATTCTCATCTGGAGTGCCTTCTGTGTGGAGTCTGCATGTCCTCCCCGTGGTCGAGTGGCATTCGAAAGACATGTGTGAATGTTCATGCCTTTGTTGAAGGTTGGGCATCAAGCTGGCACCTCGGCACCGTAAAAATATACTGCCAATCATTAGCGGACCGGAGTTCCGCTGTGGCGACCCCTAACCGGGAAAAGCTGAAAGAAGAAGAAGATATATATATATATATATATATGTATATATATATATGTATATATGTATGTATATATATATATATATATATATATATATATATATATATATATATATATATATATATATATATATATATATATATCTACATGTATGTCCACAAATATACGGATACCCATGTGTAGACATATATATGAGCACATATATACATCACATATATCTACACATATATAGATATATACCTATATGCACATGTCTACATATATACAAACACACACATAAACATATATGTATGTAAATACATATCCCCCTATATTACTACCACAGTGCTGCATGCTATGTATGAGGAAACAGCACACATTGCAATACACACAGATATCTACAGCTGGCAGTGTGTGCAATGTGGATGTGTATGTCGCATGTTAACCCCTTGTTGGGACCACATTGCCCTTGTCTGTGAAGTATGGAATGGGAATATGGGGAAGTATGCCAGGTATAGTTGTGGAGGTGGTCAGGGTCGGTAGATATAGAGGACAGTCTACAGGGGTGGTATGTGACACATGTGGTTGGTAAAAACCCTGGATGGTGTGTGTGTGTGTGTGTGTGTGTGTGTGTGTGTGTGTGTGTGTGTGTGTGTGGTCTGTGATGTGGACGCTCCATGGGCCCCAATATGGACACAATGGGAACAAGCCTCCCACCAACTGCTACTCACAACAACAGTCCACTTCCTGAAGGTGCCTGGCCTGGAGGCTGAGCAGGAGGAGCATGTCAGCCCTGTGAATGTGTACTGGGTGCCTCAGAGTGATGTATCACATCCCACATGTGTCTGTGGAACCCATTATGGAACAGACCCTGGACCTGACCTCAGGGGACAAGAACATGTCTGTGTGTGCCCACGGAGGGGGACAACATCCCCTGGGTTGGTTCCACCTGACGGTATTGCTGGACCAGTACATGAGGAGGCCCCAGGGTGGGATACACACATGATGTGGCCAGGTAACATAGGCAGATGGGTTTGGAGATGTGGGTCTGTTGGGCAATAGTTCATATACATGCTATTGTGTCACTGCTATAGAACATATGTTGGTAGTAATAGTCTACACAATCCCAGAACATGTCCAACAGCATGCATAGATATCCCCAATAATGCAGAATGTCAGATGTGCAGCAATCACAAAGCAGCCATACCACAGGTATATATGGAACCATAGTGGCCCTGACAATGGCATGCAGGTGAATAGTCTGTAACAGGCCAGCAATGATATTGTCCACACAGGGAACATGGCTACAAACACATAGCAGAAAGTGTGGTACAATACAATATATGTCCAACCAGTAGGTAAGCTGTAGCCATACATAATGAGCTGTGTGTACAGTTTTTTGTCACTGATATGGAGGGGGGGTGACAAAAATGTGTATTAAGAACTGTGGTAACCTTGCTGTATGAGTTCCTCAGACCTGTTTCCATCTTTATGTCTTTCAGCCGAGATGTCACATGCAAGGCTACCATTATATTCAGCTGCAGAAAATGAAGTGCTGCTCACATATTTAATCCAGCACTACCCTGTGCTGTTTGGTTAGGCCACTCATGACCAGCAGGAGCAGACCACCCTGTGGAACCACCTAGTCCACAGGGTCAGTGATGTTGGACTGCACAACCACAGTTATGAGCAGGTCTGGCATCATTTTTCTGACCTGCTTCGCAATGCCTGTCAGCATGCTGCTGCAGTATGGGGGGATCACCTTGCCACAAGGGGGACATGCCATCCATTCCCCCCTGACATGTGCAGAGGAGCTCCTGGCCAGCCTCGTGGCACCTGCAAATCTGGCCAGCCACCAACTGCCATACACATTTTTGGAGGTGGGTGCCACACACACACCAGCTGAGGAGCATGCAGGTAAGGCCACAGAGCACATTAGTAGACCACTGTTGTGTAAACATCCACATCGGTACACATACAGCATGCATATCTGACATGTCATAGGTATATTGTGTTGCTGCATAGTAGTGATAAACAGATGTCAATATGTGGTGGTATTGTGGACACATGCTGTTGATGTATTGTAATACTGCACCCACCCTGTAGCACTGCTACAGGTGTGTGCACTGACATTGCATCTCTCACCCTCTTATGTAGGTCCCTCTGGGATACCACCAAGACAGCAGCCTGTAGCTGGTGAGTATGGTGTATGTAGATGCTTCTCAACACACTGGGCATGTAATGGCAATGGTATATTCCATGCACACATCTAACACACCTACCGAGAATGCATGCTGTACATGTGCACGTATTGTTGCTGTGAAATGCATAGCACCAGAGGGGTGACCATGATGGAGTATTGGAAGGGTATGTCAGACACCTGCATGATAACTAACATCCTGTCATTGTGCAATGTGTCCACAGGGAGTAACATAATAGTTGGAGACATGGGCTACAGTAGGGACATGTTTGGAACAGCACCCATATACAGTGCAACACCAGTGTATATACCTGTAGGACAATGGTAACTGCTGCAGAGATACACTATGGCATAAGGCATTACAGTAGTCCACATTATCATCTGGGAATAGGCTATAACATGTGTTGTTCAGTGTATGGGACACTGCAAATTGACACACATGTGTAGGGCTTACTTGGCATGCATCTTCAAAAAGGCTGAAGGGGGGGGTGTCAGCATGACACACCAGTGCACTGCAGCAGGGATCCTAAGAATACTAAGAATGGCAGTATCTGCACATAGTCAGGTTCAGGACCTGTGACAGATGTAACCCTATCCCCACAGCAATAGTGATGGCAGTGTGTGAACACCAAGGGATGTCCACATGTGTAGACCTTGCAATCATGCAGAGTAGGGGGACATGTGTAGGGCAGACTGAAAATATACTGGCAATTGCAGATGGCCCATGCTGGTATACCCCTGCCAGGAGTTGGGACTGCTGTAGTACACACAACAAGAGGTGCATCAAACTGTCATAGCACACATATGTCCACACAGAGTGTATGCATCGTAGTCAGCATCCACACACCTAACACATTCCATAGACACTGTGAAAGTACAGGACATATGTCACATATCGAGCACATGTATTGCTAAGATATGCAGTGATGTGGTCCCAATGCAGATCATGGATGGGTGCATCATATCAGGAAGGGTGTGTACACCTCCCCATAGCCACTTTATACTCTGATGGTTGTTAGCGTAAGAGTATTGGATTGGTCATACATGGTCTGCTGATGTTGAGAGCTATAAATCAGGCATCAGCATTCTCAAATGACATCTGTCCACATATCATCCCAGTTATGTGTTGCTGAAAAACATAGGGGCTTTGAGCATTAAAGCTGACATAACTGGCTCAGTACTACACATTCTACAATAGTAAAATAACCAGACTGGGATCGACGTTGTGCAATGACTTTAATGGAAAAAACAGACAGCCATTAATCCGTAGAATAAAAACACAAATCTCTTAGTGCTTTCACCCACATATACGAAGGGCATCATCAGAGTAAATCCACAACCTTTTCCAACCTCATTTAAAGTAAATCATACACATGCCTCCACTCAATCAACCAATCAAAACAGTGTCTAAAAACTCATTCATTAATAATATTCTAATTCTATAAAAAACATTTATAAAACATTTGTAAAAACAGTTGTATATATTTATATACACAAGTTCATACTCTCTTATTAGTAATTTGTTTTTAAAACGTAAATGCACCTATATGAACATGGAGTAATTCCATAAAATTTCTATACATATGTATACTATTCTATTTCAGGCATTTAGTTAACCCTATATACCATAGACTAAACGCTACTATTGTCAACAAAACTTACACATGTGTAACCTTGTTCAATATTGAATTAATGTGTTTGTATATGGTAGTTAAAACTTTTTATATACATTGTGACCTACATTTTAAGATACTCGAAAGTGATATATGTTCGTTAATTCCTGGAGACCTAGATGCATTAAGTCTGAGTTGCCAAAGACATTCCTTAACCTCCAGCAGTGTCTTGGCATCTCCTCCTTTGTCAATATGTGGAACCCTATCAATAACAAAAACTTTTTGTAATTGTTACAACCTAAACTATGTACATATAAAGCGTTGGTAGTTTTTTTTGTTTTTTATATCTCTTACATGTTCTAGTATTCTTAGTCTTAGTTTTATAATAGTTTTACCTACATAAAATGTAGGGCAACTTAACCATGTAGCAAGGTAAACTACTATTTTAGTGTTGCAGTTGCAAAACCCAGGACTTCTAATAGTTTTGCTGTAGTTGTGAACTGCAGCACATGGTTCATTGTTAATGTATTTACATATACTACATGATCCACATTTGTTCATCATAGACTTTTTGTATACATTTTGGTTGTCAACTGTCTCCATAATTTCCTTTAAATTTTTCTTTCTACTATATGTAAAAGTTGGAGAACTTCCCACTACCGTAATTATATCATTGGTGAGAACACTGCACCAAGTGTCAAAAATAATGTTTTTGATGGTTCCACTATATGCATTGTTTGGCAGGACCATTGCGTGTCTCATATTATTTAATTTTTTGTCCATAGTGGCCTTAGCTAAACCATCTTTTAATATTGGTCTGTACAATGTCTTCCTTTTCTGCAGTACCTCTAACTTAATATTATTTAAAATATCTTGTGGATAACCTCTTTCTAATAACATGTTAATTCATTTTTTAACTTCTAAGTCATACAAAACATCGTCACTGATAAGTCTCGACAACCTAACCATTTGTCCTTTCATTATATTCTTTTTTTGATAAAATGGATGGCAACTTTGAAAATGTAAAAATGAGTTGGAAAATATTTTTTATGGTATATATTGGATATTAAACCACCATTTTCCTTATCTTTAATTAACAATACATCCAAAAAGTCACATTTATCTTCGTATATTTTGTGAGTAAATTTCAAAAATGTGGTACTATTTTCCAGGATGTGTACAAAATCTTCAATCCCTTCCACATTACCTTTCCAAAAAATTAAAATATCATCAAAAAAACGCAGATATAATGCAACATTCTGCATATGTTGTGATGTAAATACATAATTGGTTTCCCAATCCACCAAGTCAAGGTTGGCATATGAGGGTGCACATTTTGCCCCCATAGCCACACCAGTGATCTGCTTAAAATATTCAGCCTCAAAGGTGATATAGTTGTTATTAAGTACCATATCTGTCAGGTCAACAATCAAACTTTGTTTTAAAGTGTGTAGTGTACTATATTTTCTGAGGCTGTTGTTGAACATCTCCAATCCCAAATCATTTGGTATGACGGAAAATAGATTGACCACATCAATCATCACTAATACATATCTGTCATCCCAGGGAGTGTTCCTAATCACATCCAAACAATGCCAAGAGTCCTTTAACACATGTGGTAGATTTTGAAAAATTTCCTTACAATAAAAATCAACAAAAGATGTCATAGTCTCGGTCTTAGAATCCTTAGCAGAGACTATTGGACGAAATGGTGGATTATTGATATTCTTGTGAATTTTGGGAATACTAAATATGGAAGGGATGACCGGTGAACAAACAGACAAGTACTCGTATTCAGTTTTGTCAAATATTCCATCCATAAGCCACTCATACACCTGCCAATCCAATTTCGTATAGGCTCTGTTGACATCATATTTTGAAACCCTGATGTAGGTGGATGTGTCATTTAGCAATTCTAACATACTACTAGAGTAGTCAGTTTTAGTCATAATGACCACACCACCCCCTTTGTCAGGTTTCATCACTCTGTACATATCAGAGGATGTTAAATTGTGGAGACAAAACCTTTCTCCAACAGTCAAGTTGTCGGTTATATTGTTGCAATCCCTTAGGTGTCTTCTCAACTGTGTTTCACATAACTGTTCAAAAACATGTATAGTTGGATTGTTTGGAGGGATAAATGTACTTTTTCCTTTCAATACTGGTACATAATGTGTGGGTTGACTATTTTGGTTTGAAAAATACATTTTCAAATTCAGTTCTCTTGTGTAGAGTTTTAAGGAAATTAATATTCTCGCTATCTTATGTCTAAAAGACGATACAAAAGAAAAACCTTTTGCAAACAGTTTGCAATAATCATCGCTTAGTGTCAAGTCACTATAGTTGTAAATACAAAAACTGCCCTTTTTAATCATGTTAAGTTGTTGTTGCCAACCTTTTTGTTCCACTCCACTTCCAAAATTATAATGAAGTAGCTGATACCCATGCTGAACAAGATGTATTCAATGACAATGACAATGGACATTTTTTAGAACATTTACCTGTGAGATGCTCGCAAAGGATACGCGAGCGCCAACAGGGGAGTGTGCAATTGAATATGGACTATGTCAGGGGACAGAACCAATACACTAGGTGGAGATGGTCACGAGGGAACAATTAATCAACATTGAAACCCCTTTATTTGGAGACTTAGATATTACCACTAATGACTCTAAAGTTGACACCTCAGTTTTTGACGGGACTGATGAATTTAACTTGTCTACTTACAGTTGTGAATGTTTTATTAATACTAACAGTTGTATTGAATTAAATGAATTTGAAGCTGGTCTATTTAGGCAAGACATTAATAATAGTAGTAATAACAGTATATTTGATTTACATTTTGATAGAGAACTTGACAGTAATAATGGCATCTTTTGTTGATTTTTATTGTAAGGAAATTTTTCAAAATCTACCACATGTGTTAAAGGACTCTTGGCATTGTTTGGATGTGATTAGGAACACTCCCTGGGATGACGGATATTTATTAGTGACGATTGATGTGGTCAATCTATTTTCCATCATACCAAATGATTTGGGATTGGAAATGTTCAACAACAGCCTCAGAAAATATAGTACACTACACACTTTAAAACAAAGTTTGGTTGTTGACCTGACAGATATGGTACTTAATAACAACTATATCACCTTTGAGGCTGAATATTTTAAGCAGATCACTGGTGTGGCTATGGCGGCAAAATGTGTACCCTCATATGCCAACCTTGTCTTGGTGGATTGGGAAACCAATTATGTATTTACATCACAACATATGCAGAATGTTGCATTATATCTGCATTTTTTGGACGATATTTTAATTTTTTGGAAAGGTACTGTGGAAGGGATTGAAGATTTTGTACACATCCTGGAAAATAGTACCACATTTTTGAAATTTACTCACAAAATATACGAAGATAAATGTGACTTTTTGGATGTATTGTTAATTAAAGATAAGGAAAATGGTGGTTTAATATCCAATATATAGCATAAAAAAACATTTTCCAACTCATTTTTACATTTTCAAAGTTGCCATCCATTTTATCAAAAAAAGAATATAATGAAAGGACAAATGGTTAGGTTGTCGAGACTTATCAGTGACGATGTTTTGTATGACTTAGAAGTTAAAAAATGAATTAACATGTTATTAGAAAGAGGTTATCCACAAGATATTTTAAATATTATTAAGTTAGAGGTACTGCAGAAAAGGAAGACAGTGTACAGACCAATATTAAAAGATGGTTTAGCTAAGGCCACTATGGACAAAAAATTAAATAATATGAGACACGCAATGGTCCTGCCATACAATGCATATAGTGGAACCATCAAAAACATTATTTTTGACACTTGGTGCAGTGTTCTCACCAATTATATAATTATGGTAGTGGGAAGTTCTCCAACTTTTACATATAGTAGAGGGAAAAATTTAAAGGAAATTATGGAGACAGTTGACAACCAAAATGTATACAAAAATTCTATGATGAACAAATGTGGATCATGTAGTATATGTAAATACATTAACAATGAATTATATGTTGCAGTTCACAACTACAGTAAAACTATTAGAAGTCCTGGGTTTTGCAACAGCAACACTAAAATGGTAGTTCACCTTACTACATTTTTAAGTTGCCCTACATTTTATGTAGGTAAAACTATTAGAAAAATAAGACTAAGAATACTAGAACATGTAAGAGATATAAAAAACAAAAAAACTACCAACGCTTTATATGTACATAGTTTAGGTTGTAACAATTACAAAAAGTTTTTATTTTTTGTTATTGATAGGGTTCCACATAGTGACAAAGGAGGAGATGCCAAGACACTGCTGGAGGTTAAGGAATGTCTTTGGCAACTCAGACAATGCATCTAGGTCTCCAGGAATTAACGAACATATATCACTTTTGAGTATCTTAAAATGTAGGTCACAATGTATATAAAAAGTTTTAACTACCATATACAAACACATTAATTCAATATTGAACAAGGTTACACATATTTAAGTTTTGTTGACAATAGTAGCGTTTAGTCTATGGTATATAGGGTTAACTAAATGCCTGAAATAGAATAGTATACATATTTATAGAAATTTTATGGAATTACTCAATGTTCATATAGGTGCATTTACATTTAAAAACAAATTACTAATAAGAGAGTATGAACTTGTGTATATAAATATATACAACTGTTTTACAAATGTTTTATAAATGTTTTTTATAGAATTAGAATATTATTAATGAATGAGTTTTTAGACACTGTTTTGATTGGTTGATTGAGTGGGGGCGTGTGTATGATTTACTTTAAATGAGGTTGGAAAAGGTTGTGGATTTACTCTGATGATGCCCTTGGTATATGTGGATGAAAGCGCTAAGAGATTTTTGTTTTTATTCTATGGATTAATGGCTGTCCGTTTTTTCCATTAAAGTCATTGCACGACGTCGATCCCATTCTGGTTATTTTACAAGTTTATGTTCGTTTGTACTAGCTGCACTTCTGTGAACATTTTACAATAGGTTGTACACCTGTAAGGTGTGGTGCACAGTAGGTTCATAGGTTCATAGGTTCATACTAGGCTATCTGCCCAAGGGCATTTATAAGCCTAGCCCATAGTATGTGGCTTTCGCCACCCCTTTAGTTTGAATAAAACTATGCCTATTATTTTGCTGTGCCTCTGTCAAGCAGTGACACTGAAGTAATCCCTGGGGTATATCTGCGATCTCCCATCCATTGGTCAAGATTCCTCTTGAACAAGGCCAGCGAGGTGCTCTGCCTCACATGTACTGGGATTTTGTTCCACAGCTTAGGGAGTCTCTGGGTGATGAATCTGTCCCTCCAGCACGTTCTATTAATAACCGTGTCAAGGTTTAAGTCTCCCGCCCTTGTGGTTCTGAGGGATCTAAATTTTTTGAGGTGAAGCATATTCATCAAATCTGGGTTTGACATGGCCTTATATGTCAGGCACAGGTCACCTCTGAGCAAGCGGTATGAGACTGAATAGAGCTGGAGTTCTTTCAGTCGGGCAGCATAAGACATATTTTTGAGACCCTTTATCCTTTTGGTGAGGAACTTTTAGGGCCTTTCCAGCTGCTGCAGGTGTCGGGTCAGATACATTCCGAATGGGGCATTGTACTTGATCATAGGTCTAATGAGTGATGAGTACAGGGGGACGATGACCTCCCTTGATCTAGATGTGAATCCCTTCATGATCAGGTGGGCAATGTAGAAGGTTTTCCAGACTACTTTAGCAACATGAGTGTCAAACGAAAGGCTACTGTCAACCTGAGTCCCCAGATCCCTGATGACTTGGCGGGGTGCAGAATAGGTGCATAGCAATACTGTGTACATGGGTGCAGTGATATCCAGGGGAATGGGCATCACCTAGTGACACAGCACATGCATCACACACATGTATACTGTTGCTAGCATGGATTGACTATAGCTGAACTGCATTCTGTTGTGTACCATATGTTCTGCAGGTTGACAGATGGGTAATAGGAGGACTGTGTGTACTATCATTGTGCAACCTCACCTGTATGTGTGTGTGTGCGCATCTTGGTGGTTAGTTAGTTTGTCTGTAGAGTCACTCTGGTGAAGTGGAGGGAGGTTGATGCATGTAGGATGCAAGTGTGCATGTGTGTGTGTTTGTGTGGGTGGCCATGTATGCACATGTGAGATTGTGGGGTGTTCATACAGCAGTACCTTCCTTTGGGACCTTGCAGTGCATGGACATGGACAGCCATATTACACACCAGGAATACCTGACATGTGTGTAATCACAGGACAGCTGATAGTATAATATGGTCTGTAGCATGGAACAGGCATTGAGAGGAAGGTAGACACCAGGTACACCCTTAATATCACATCCAGCAGAGAGGTCACCTACAACCCACGTATGCAGCACTACAGATGCATTAGGGAAGTACTAGTCAGCACCAGGAAGTGTCGGCAAATATTACAATTGTCACATGATAGGCTGAATGAGCAGCATATCTGGCATGTACTGAGCATTACATACACATGCCACATGAGTGCATGATATTATGGATAGAACATAGTATCCCACACATATAGGGGTCAGGCTGAAGATGTCTGGACATACAGAGGATGCATACTGAATGACAGCAGTGAGGTCATGTAAAACCACTACACAGGACAGGCAGGCAATGTAACAGGTCTTGTGGTGTGACTGCGTGTGCAGGCATTTAGAGGACTGATATGTTAATGAGTGGTATCAATGTGTGTATGTTAACAAGTGTGATGCAGGGTGGGGTACCACATGGGCATACACGTGGGACTGTCTCTAAAGCCATGGACAGGTAGGTCTTATGGACGTGTATGTGTGTGCGTGTGTGTGTGTGTGTGTGTGTGTGTGTGTGTGTGTGTGTGTGTGTGTGTGTGTGTGTGTGTGTGTGTACTGTTAGGCAATGCTGTACAGGTTTTAAAGTGCATTTATTGTTTCCCACCACAGGTGGTGAGGTTGGTCAGGGTCCCTCCTGCATGCAATCTGATGTTTGTGTCCATACAGACACCGAAGATGATGATAGTACTGTTGAAGCATAGGTGAGGTTGTCAGGGGCCGACACTGCGCCAACATTTGAATCCCCCTTTTAGCCCCCCCCAACCCTGCATAAAGTTTCATTGCCTGTACTTACCCCATCTCATAGTGGAGGGACTGCTGGCGTTTGGTGGCAGTGCACAGGAATGTTTGATAACCATGCCTACTGTGTCTGATCGCAGCAGGCATAGCCGGATATCTGGCAGGGCATCACATAGGCAGATGTTCTAGGGTACTCATGGTAGGGCTGCTGGACATCATGCTCCTGGCAGAGGTGACATAGCTGGTACCAGCAGGCGCATGTTTCTGGCTGTCATGGTGGTGCAGGCACGTATGGAACATTACACCAGACAGGACCAGAGGCTGCAGAGGGCTGCTCTCACATCTTCAAAGTACAATGCCCATGAAATGGCTGGTGCCATCTGTGCTTATACTGAGCTCATGGATAGATGGCATGATGAGATGATGGCCCTCATTGGCTGTGGTGTGTCCATGCTTCAATGTGTAGTGGGGATGCGGCGACAACAGTGTGAATGTGGGCCAGCAACACCAACTCCTGGCAGTCAACATGGACATGCTAGGACACCAAGGGCCTCCCATAGTGGCAGTACCAGCCCTGGCAGTGCGGGGAGGGGTGCTGTCCACACCACACCACAGCAGGTCATGTGCACATAGTCCTGGCCAGACCCAGGAGGAGCCTGATACCAGCGGACATTTGTCATCAGCAGGTGAGAGTAGCACACCGAGGCATGTACCTGGACATACCCATGGAACCCCTGGCAGGGACAGTCCACATGTCCATGGTCAGAGGCAGTGAACTGCACACCCTGCCAGGTATGGTCTGCAGCTGTCCATAAACACCTGTGTAGGACAGTCGCATGGCAGAACTGTGTGCATGCATACCCACACACTGTACAAATACATCTAGGGAAACCCCATACCTACACACACCACAGCACCATGCCCAGATCAACACAGTACACCCCTCACCCACACACATCGTGTCAAATGTATGGCCCACTCTCGGCCTCTGGCAAACCACCATCACACCCTGTGCATATGATGATACCTGTGCCACATCCCTGTCATCCATACCTTCAATGCAGGGACAGGCTAATATGGTTCTGATTTACATATTGACTGTACTACAGTGTACCACAGTACTGCAGTGTAACATGTTGTAAGGAGTAAAGTGTAATGCATATATAGCAGGTAGTGTAGCCATCCAGCAATGATGCAATATAGCTGTTAGTAACACTGGTTGGTTGTGGTCTCTATAATGTTATCCATTTGTGTTGTAGGTGTACATGTGTCAGCTCAAGGATGTCCTGTGCATATGATGATACATGTGTCACACCCCTGTCATCCATACCATCAATGCAGGGGCAGGTTAATATGGTTCTGATGCACACAGTTACTGTATTGCAGTGTACCATGGTACTGCAGTGTAACATGTTGTAAGGAGTAAAGTGTAATGCATATATGGCAGGTAGTGTAGCCATCCAGCAATGATGCCTTATACCTGTTAGTAATGCTGGTTGATTGTGGCCACCATAATGTTATCCATTTGTGTTGTAGGTGTACATGTGTCAGCATGAGGATGATCTGCAGTCATATTCCACAACAGGGTATGGCACTGTGGTGACAACATGGCTGTGTCATATCTGGGGTACAGTTGAACACATGCCACAGGTTACTAAAATGGTTATTGCATATGCCACAATGACAGGTGACCCGCTGAGGCATGTATACCCTGTAACCTGATGTAAGCCCATCCGCATTCACGAACACTGTTACTTGGCAACACTGGGACTAGACCCCTACCTAGCTGTGTAGTGATACTGAAGTGTGTGGCTGACATTGCACACACCACACAACACAGCGTTTAGGGTGAGGTGTGTCCCAGGTTACATGTTACATGCAGAACATTCCCAGACATGTACAGTAAGCTAATGAGGGATGTAATAGGTGTATATAGACAATACATAGTGTGACATACCTTCATATGCACATTAACAGACACATAACAGGCAGACACACATCTGAGATACCAGGGCCTATCACTGTTATGTGCCAATACAGGGGTCCATCGCTGCAGGCGGTCATAGCCATGTACCTAGCTATTGTCCAAGGAGAGATGGGTTGTGTAGGGGTTGTGTGTACAGTGCCATCCTGCCACCTGCCAGGTGGCAGCAGGCAATCTATCGACAGTCACTACTGTGGTGACCTCCGGATGAAAATGACATGCATCAGACAATCCTCCAGGTGCCTCCTGCACATGGCCAGTGAGGGGATCAAGTTGACATGTATGCAACACGCATTACAACACATGGTTAGTGTCTCTGATGGAGACCTGTACCCAAGCATGTTCTGTTTACTGTAGTAGTGTAGTGGTGGTACTTGTGGCATGTGGTCCATACAGGGTGACATCTCCTATATGTGCCAGTTCTTTCACAGCTGAGCAAACATGTCAGTATCAATCAAGCTTATGTTGCCTGTACATATCCCAGTTGGATACCTGCCATCTACACATCTGTACAGGGACTGACAGTCATCAGCTTGGCAAGTAGCTATGCAGTAGGATGAGTGTGTTGACAGGCAGACATTTAACAACAATATGTATGCCATAACTACATGTCAGAAGCCCTCACTAACATGTGCTGTACAGACGGTAGTCTACAGTTACATTCACATGCCGGATCATTACCCAGTAAGGGGTATATACTGTGACACAGCTCACACACCAGGGTTACAGCAGGGAGGCCTCAGTGTCCAGCTATGCCTACAGGTGTGCCTGTTGTCAGTACTAAATTTAGCACTCTGCTCTTGCCTGGGTAAGCACTGCCAACAGTAGTACTGCCATGATACACTACATGCCAGTGTGACAGCACATAACTTGGCCTAATACCCCTGTATATAACACATTCACATGGATAACAGTGCTGTACAGGCCACACATGCATCTGTGTCCCACACATGACACTCAGACCCCTTGCTACTGTAATGGCAGCACGTAGGCACATGTATTGTACATGGCATTACATACACTTATTACAGATGTGAGTATCCTGCTATGTTATCAGAATGGATGGTGAGAACTGGTTACCAGGGCTACGCCATGCTTAGTAGGTATCAACATTGCTCCAATATAACAACTAATCATATTTGTGCACTGGTAAGAGATGCCTGCACTGTGTAAGGGCTTGTATGTTTACCCATAGCTTAGCACTACTTTGCTTTGCGCAAACCCACTTAAAGCTGCTCAAAACTGCTTTAACCACTCTGTATCTGGCAGCCCTTGTTCTGCCCAGCAACAAAATTAACAGCCCTTGCATGTCTTAAACCCAGGAACCTGTACACTACAGTTATAACACTTAACCACTACTCCATGACCACTGTGAAGACAGCTATTGTTTTACCAATATAGCTGTCAATACACATATTGTGTAGTATTGAACAATTGCATTTATCCTAAATTGTGCAGTCCTTTTTATTAATATGACTGTTGCATCACATATGTTGTTTTATCATAATGTATACATAGCAGATACATCTGGGAGGGTATACACAACTGTGAGGTTTGCACATGACAGGAATATGGTTATATACATATAATAGGTCTATATATGTCTACATGTACATTCACATGTATACTCATACATATGTCTGCAAACACATCTGTATAGTGCAACATATATATATATGAACATGTGTACATCTCTTCATATGTACACACAGACATATATATATATATATATATATAGATATACATATATGTATATATACATATATGTATATATACATATATGTATATGTATATATAGATATATGTATATATAGCTACATATGTATGCACATCCTATGTGTACAGATATGCCTAGTTATGTTGGTATATATGTAGATAGCCATACATATATGTGGATATGTATCTCTATCTGTATATGTGTAGACATATATTGCTCTCTATATGCATATATCTGAGTGTTTATATGTATATCCATGTACATATATATATTCTTCTATGTATGTCGATATGTATTTGTGTATATATATATATATATATATATATATATATATATAATTATATATACATATATTTTCCCCATATGTCCTCAACCCCTATAGTCCCAACTTTGTAGTGCAAGGGGATGTCAGATATATATATATATATCAGGTATATTTGTAGATTATTGCTACTGTAATAGTGATTGTCTTCACAGACATGGTGTGTGTGGGAGGTCACATCTGCTTTTAACATGTGCGCCACTGGCTACTGAGAGATATTCTAAGGACATCCTAGTACAGTACCACTGCTAGAACGTAATGCTGCTGTGGACTACAGCAGAGATATTGGCCAATATATGTGGACAGTCTGACACACTCTGGACAGTCCAGAGGTATACACAGAATCACTTAGTGCAAGACATGTGGACCAAGGGTGACAATGTGGATGTTAACAGCCATGTAGATGGGTATATCACGTAGCTACTGGTATACATTTACCCCATAGGTTATGCATTCACACACCCCTGTCTGTCCTGACACATAATAACCACTGGTACAGAGGTGCCATGGCCACATACTACCCACTAGATATTGACATACATCTGTACAGCATCCCGCTGGTCTGTCTGCCATACATGACTGTTATGGTGGCCCAATAGCAGTACATCTGGCAAGTACCTGGACATGACATTTCACTGGGTAAGTACACTAAGCTGCTAGGCATGTAATAAAGCACTGTGCAGGCTACAGACAAACTGTCTCAACACTGGCCTACATTTCCTATTACAGAATGCACATGTACCTGCATGTATAGCAAGCTCTACAGGCATGTCACAGCACAGAGTAACATACACCTGTGTGAAACTGCATAACCACAACCAAATGTGAATACAGCTACAGCCACATATGGTAAGCTAGCATAATATTATAGCATATGGACTATCTGTTCAACACCATCCTCATATGTGCCACTCACACACTAACCCTACATATACTGGGCCACTACACAGTGTGGTCCGATACCTGCCTGTGGTATGGGACATGTGTGCTTATGGCCCTACAAACATGTAAGCCGATAGGGTAACATACAGTGGAGCAGCATGTAACATCAGATAGGACAGGACCAAGAACAATGTAATCTACCACAGTCTGTACACAGGCCAAGGTACATATTAACAATACACACACTGTCAACAATCACAAGTACACAGTCCTCAGTACTGTACACACAACCACAGAATGTCCAGGTTATGTCATCAAATATAACCCCTACTATACATAACATGTGTAGCAGTCTGATATCTCACTGGCTTGTCATCAGATATGATGTCACTAATTATAGTGTGCAGCACATATGCACCTCCTACTGCATGAAATATGTACAAAGGTTGACAGAGTTGTGGCTGCAGGCACATACACAGGGCCAATATTGACATGTTGTTGTTATAACCTCATACATTTACTGTTGAAACAGGGTTTGTTGCAACATATGTCCTATGAGGGATATGAAGTCAATAACTCTTACAGCTGTCACCATCTACAGACTGCAATCCCCACACTACTGTCTGTAGTTCACAGATAGGTGCTCTGTGGTAAAGCATGAAACAAAAGACACAACACACTGCCCACTTTGCAGATGACCCTACAGATAAGGGTTTCCTCAAAAACATAGCACTGGCATGGCAGGTATTAAAACATGTAGGACAGCCATATCCACATGCACCGTGTTAAACCAACATTACTCCAAATGCAGTATAGCAGCACTTACAGTTTGTAGTCAGGTCAGGCACATCCCCCTCCTGTGTGTTGGCCTGTTTCCACAGTGTATGTTGTTAGAGGAAAATCCTCAATCCATCTGAGATGCTGTTTGCCAAACAACAGATCGAGTTCCTGCTCACAGTGAATGAAAAGGCCCAAACCAACATGATGTTCCAAGATATTGGAGTGTGTTTCCATGCAATTGACTATGGGAATATTACCACAGCTGTTCCACATGCAATCAGTTAGAAGAGGGCTGCAATTCTTGTAGAGACCATCAGCTGATCATGAGCGTCACTTAAAATATGCATGTGCTGCCTAAGTAAAGCAGGTGTAAGTCTCCACACCCACCAGAGAGGGAGTGAGAGAGGCAGACAGAGGCAAAGAAAATCCAGGGAGGGGTGGGAGAGTAAAACTTAAGCATGTTTGTGTCACACACCTACCAGTATAGTGTATCAAACCCCTGACCACTATGTAGTGCTATCACATCTATGCTGTTATTGGATACGCCACATAGGTTACATGTTGAGGAGCCCTCAAAACATAAATGTGATGGTGAGTGACATCTGCAACAGGGATATGGTAGCTATATTGTATGTGTAGTACATGTGCCTGTCTGCATGAATAGGTGTTAGCATCAACACAGCCACACACATTGGCACACTTGGCATGGCCAGAAATACAACTCATCACTAGTGAGATTGCCACAACATAGTACTGTGCAGGTATCACATGCACCACACGGGTTATACAAAGGTTATATGGGCAAAGGGTATGTGGAGGTGTCTGACATCAGACAGCATGCTTCAGTATGCCAGTGGGGGTTGTAGTGAGTGTGAATGTGGTCGTACGCATCATACAACACAGACACAGACACAGGGTGTCAGTACTAACATGTATGGGTGCATTGCTTCACGGGTGTGAAGTGGTCAACTGTGCCAGATGGATATACAAAACTAGGTGATGGGTATGCCTTGGCATCAGGCTACATGAAAATGGTCTGCATAGTGGCTCAGGGGTGTAGTGTCTAGATTTGCCCACACAGGTGGGTACTGTATTCACCATCCAGTCACCTGGGTGACCATTGTATGTGGACACTTGTGCATTGCTTGCCATGTATGTATTCCTTAGTCCATGACATGGATGGTGTCTGGGATGTGCACACCTCGCACATGCATGTACAGTCATATGTAGAACTGTACCTGGGGTGTCTGGCTCATGTTATGTACACAGATTGTTATCATCAGATGTGCCAGTCCTGGCCTCATGTGGCAGGAACTGTTAATGGACAGCAGATTGACCCTGCACCTACATTGATAGCATGATACTGGTATTCCCTGGTGTCAGTGGCATCTGTCCATACAGTGTATGTTTTCCAGGCATGGTATGCCCTTTGTGGGTCACATTTGATGGCACAACAGGTATTGCAGGTGTCCATTGGAGAACATGGAGAAGGTGCACTGTCAGCATGTACGTGCCTGTTGGACTGATGGACAGGGTGCCATGCCCTCTATAGCCCACTGCAATCACACCATGGTTACTATCAGTGGGCAATATGCAGGATACTACCAAATAGCAGCTGTTGCCTAGGCAAGTGTGTGTGTGAGACATGGGTTGAGAGTGTTCTCTGGGTAATACAAGGGTTGCTAACTTTGTTCGCCTGGCCTTGATGTCACATGTAGTGGTATGGACTTGCACACCAGCCTCTTGGCTATTTCACTTCTATTTTTCCTGTACGGTGGACATTGTAATATATACCAGTTGTTACACACTCACAACCCCCCCCACACACACACACACACACACACACACACACACACACACACACACACACACCTCTCATGTCTGGGATTAGAACTCCTACCTAACTAGTTTATTACACTACAGCAGTACATAGTTATAGGACGTGCCACCGAGATTACTGGGCTACAGCTTTCTGAAAGGTGTATTTCACATTGAATTACATCAGCAGCCTTGCCAAGGTAGGGCATTTGAATTGTAGTGAGTGTGAGTAGCCCAAAAGCATTGCTCTCTAAACAAACAGACACACACACACACACACTCACACACACACACACACACACACACACACACACACACACACACACACACACACACACACACACACACACACACACACACACACACACACACAGTTGCCATGTCTGGGATTGGAACTCTTACCTAACTAGTTTATCACACTACAGCAGTATGCAGTTATGGGATTCGCCACAGAGATTACTGGTCTACACCTTTCCCAAAGGTGTATTTCACAGTGAATGACATCAGCAGGATTGCCAAAGTAGAGCATATGAATTGTAATGAGTGTGACTAGCCAAAAATGAATTGCTCCCTACACAGACATAGAAACACACACAAAAACATCCACAACTGCCATGTATGTGAATAGAACCCTTACCAGAGTTCTATATCACACTACAGCATGAGGCTGTTATAGTACGCACCATGGGGATTACTAGAAGGTGTCTTTCACAGTGAATGACATCAGCAGGATTGCCAAAGTAGGGCATTTGAATTGTAGTGAGTGTGACTAGCCTAAAATGCTTTGCTCCCTGCACAGACATAGAAACACACACAAAAACATCCACAGCCACCATATGTGGGAATAGAACCCCTACCAGAGTTCTATATCACACTACAGCATGAAGCTGTTATAGGATGCACCATGACAATTACTGGAGTACTCCTTCCCCAAAGGTATATTTCACAGTGAATGACATCAGCTGGATTGCCAAAGTAGGGCATTTGAATTGTAGTGAGTATGACTACCTAAAATGCATTGTTTCCTACACAGACATAGAAACACACACAAAACATCCACAACTGCCATGTGTGGGAATAGAACCCCTACCAGGGCTCTATATCACACTACAGCATGAAGTTGTTATAGGACATGCCACGTGAATGACTGGAGTGCCTCTTCATCAAAGGTTTATTTCACAGTGAATGACATCAGCAGCCTTGCCAAAGTAGGGCATTTGAGTTGTAGTGAGTGTGACTAGCCTAAAAAGCATTGCTCTCTACACAGACAGAGATACACACACACACACACACACACACACACACACACACACACACACACACACACACACACACACACACACACACACACACACACACAGTTGCCATGTCTGGGATTAGAACTCCTACCTAACTATTTTATCACACTACAGCAGTATGCAGTTATAGGATGCACCATGGACATTACTGGGCTACACTTTTCTCAAGGGTATATTTCAAAGTGGATGACCTCAGCAGGCTTGTCATCGTAGGGCTATAGGGAAGGCAGTGTTTGTGCATGGGCCATAACCCATTCATCTAGAGTTTGACACAACACATGCGGGCACATGCAGGGTTTTATTCCACAGGTATGTGTATACATCTGTTGATGACTACTTCCTACTACAGTCATGTTGCACAGCTAGCACCTGCACCTGCACCACATAGTCTGTAATGCTAACAGATACTGGTGGCTAATGTCTACAGTGAGTGACATTTACACCTCATGCGGTTGTAGCCATTTGGCTGTGTACTGGGTGGGACAGGCCTCATTATGGATGGCTCCTTGTCACAGTCACTCTCTTCCACAGATCTATGTACATCTACATTTGGCTTATTATAGTGTGTTGTCCTTGGATATGTCTCTGTATTCCTATCCACTTTGTGTGCAAGGCATGACTGGTGCATGCTGAGTAGTGTATGCACTAACATCTACAAATGCCAGATATGTATGGTCCACTGTTGTTTGCAGACATGGCTTCATTTGATTAAGTATGTGAGCATGCCCAGTATGACCTTTCAGTATGTTGTTGTCTGACATTGCCTTCATTTCTCTAAGCATGTGAGCATGCCCAGTATGGCCTTCTGTACTGAATGTGTGGATCGATTCCAGGTAGTTTTTACTCCAGTGCAGACCTTTGTGTTGTACACTTACAGGTAGCAAACTATTTCTGCAGGGTATCATAGGTTCATAGGTTCATAGGTAGGTACTAGGCTATAGACCCAAGGGCCTATGCAAGCATAGCCAACAAGGTTCCCTGGCTTATGCCACCCAAGAAAGTTATTTTCCTGTGCCACTGACGAGCAGAGACACAGAAGTGATCCCTGGGGTATATTTCCTATTTCCCATGCACTCATCAAGATTTTTCTTGAAGAGTGCTAATGAAGAACTTTGCTTGACATAGATGGGTAGCCTGTTCCAGAGTATGGGAAGTCTCTGGGATAGGAATCTATCCCTCCAGCATGTCCTGTTTATTGTGGTGACAAGGTTTAGGTCCCTAGAGCGTGTAGCTTGGAGGGATTGGGATTTCTTTAGGTGTAGCATGTCCAGCAGCTCTGGGTTTGCCATAGCTTTATATGTTAGGCAGAGATCACTTCTGAGTAGGCGATATGTTATGGAGTAAAGCTGGAGTTTTTTGAGGAGGTCAGTGTAGGGCATTTGTTTGAGTCCAGTAATCCTCTTTGTGAGGTACCTCTGTGGCCTTTCCAGCTGCTGCAGATGCCTTGTGAGGTACATTCCAAAAGGGGCATTGTACTCTATAATGGGTCTAATCAGTGATGAGTAGAGGGTAATAATGACCTCTTTTTTCCTGGACGAGAACCCTTTTATGATGAGGTGTGCCATGTAGAAGGACTTCCTGACTACTGTGGCGATGTGACTATCAAAGGAGAGACTACTGTCCACCTGGGTCCCAAGTTCTCTTATCACGCATTCGGTATTAAGTAGATTGCTGCCAATGTGGTAGTTCATGGGTACAGAGTTTTTACCAAAGGGGATGACACTGCACTTTTTGGCATTGAGCTTGAGGCCATGGCTCTGACACCAGGCATCTGTCTCAGAGAGGCCCTTCTGTAGGGTGTTCACATCATTTGGCGACTTGACTATGGCTCCTAGTTTGCAGTCATCTACAAACTTCATTAGCCAGAGGCCTTCTGTGTTAGCCTGTACTTCAGAGAAGTAGATACCAAACAGGAGCGGTCCCAGGATGGAACCCTGTGGTACTCCACTTGTCACTGGTTTGAGGTCAGATTTGGAGTCTGCAACTTTTACAGTGTGGGTTCTGTCAGTGAGCCAGTTGGCAACCCATCTTGTGATGTAGGGATTTATGCCTAGTTTATTGAGTTTAGCTGTAATTCCAGAATGGGGGATGGTGTTGAAAGCCTTGGCGAGGTCAAGATAGGCTGTGTGAACCACTTTACCCTCATCTACAGCTTTGGTGACTGCCTCAAAGAAGTCAATCAGGTTCAGGAGGCATGATCTGCCTTTCACAAACCTGAACTGGGTGGGATCCAGAGTTTGGAGGTTACCAATGTCTTTGTTTATGAGTTCCATAATGATACGTTCCATGGATTTGCAGACCAGGCTCGTCAGGCTAATAGGTCTATAGTTCCCGGGATCAGTGGTGGCTCCCCCTTTGTGGAGTGGGATAACTGTTGCTGTGCACCATTCAGTGGGCACAAAGCCTGATGCGAGGCTATTATTGAACATGGTGCTTAAGTGGGGAGCCAGTTCATTCTGAAGTTTGTGTAAAACGCAGCCTGGGATGTTGTCCGATCCCATGGATGCTGTGTTTTTGGCTTTAGAGAGTGCAGCTTTCACCTGCGTAGTTGTGATTACAGGGACTCTGCATTATTCCTGTATAGATATGGGCCCTTTAGGGGTAAAGTTAGCACTGAACCTATCTGCCAGGATGTTGGCAATATCAGTTGGTTCTGTAATTTTCATGCCTTTGTGCTGTAACTCAGAGCAGATCTGGGTGTTGCCATTGAGATTCTTGACATAGCTATAGAATGCTTTGTGGTTGTCCTTGGAATTAGTGGCAATTTTATTTTTGTAGCTAGCTTTGGAGGATCTTATAAGGGATCTCAGCTTCTTACTGAGGGAGCTCCTCCACTCATGGGATTTTACTCTCTTTTGCAATAGTTTCTTCCTTCTGTTATACAGTTTGTTTATGGCAGGGGACCACCAGATTGGCTTCCTTTTTGTGGAGGATAGCGTCTTGGTTCTGTTTGGGATAGCACAATCCATGCACTCATGTAGGTGCTTATAGAGCGCATTTGTGTAGGATTCAGCAGTTGTAACTTTATTGTCCATCTGCATGGGTGTCATGAAGTTCACTACTTCTGTCTTAAGAAGCATGAAGTTGGCTTTGGAGAAATTTCTTACTGTGGTTTCCTTAATGGGGGGTGGGGGTGGGATGTAGATATCAAGGGTGATTAGCTTATGGTCAGATCGGACCAACGAGGAGTTGACTTCAGGTGTGGAACACCGGTCACTCATGTTGGTAATGACTAGGTCTAGGATATTGTTGCCCCTGGTGGGGGTGTGGATAAGTTGATCTAGGGCATTGGAGTTTATGAATTCCAGAAAGCGTTGCACTAAGGTGTTAGTACATGAGTAGTTTTCCCAGTTAATGGTGGGGTAGTTGAAGTCACCCATTATTAGGGTGTTTGGTTAAACCCTAATATTTTCCAGTACATCAAGAAAAGAGGAGTGGGGATCCTGGGGCATGGTGGGGGATCTGTAGCAAGCTACAATTTGGATTGCAGTTTTGCCAAGAGTTAGTTGCACTTTGATAACCTCGGATGCATTATGCTGAGCAACTAGCCTGGAGGTGTGGATATCCTTAATGAATATGGACATACCCCCACCTTTGGTATTTCGGTCCAGGTTAGATGGCCGAAAAGTGTGGTATGAATTATAGCCTGGTAGTGCAGGGGTGTTCTCTGGAGCCTTGAACCAGATCTCAGTCACTGCACAGATATCAATGTTCTCCATTTTAAGGAGTGCCTCGAGTGAGTGCATTTTGAAATTTAGACTTCTAGCATTGAGTAGCATTACCCTCAGTTTTTGTTTACCTGTTCCTGTTATGGTGGTGAATTTGTTACTTGAACCCTGCCTAAAAAAGGCACTATAGTGGCAGCAAGAGCCTTAGCCAGTATCCAGAATCCTAAGGGTGACAGGTGCAGGCCATCTGTGGCAAAGCTTCGTGGTCTGTCGACCATGTCATCCCAAGCAGACAGATACTGGATCCCCTTTGAATGACAGCAGAAGCTTAGCCAATTGTTGAAATCAATCATTTTCTCCTTGTACTGCGGTATCATTCTGGGCAATGGCAGAATGCTACTCAGGGCTAGGGTCATACCTGCCTGGGTTACAAGATTGCAGAGCTCTTCCATGTCTCTTTTCATGTAGTCCAGGGAGGTACATCTCAGGTCATCCACACCAAACTGGACAATGACAGAGTCATATTTGAACTTGTTGTGGCGTGACCTGAGTGCGTGGGTTATGTGGCGAATCCTGGCACCCGACAGGCAGCTGACAGTAACCTTCTCCTTGTTTAGCCTGGTGAGTGAGACATCAGTGTGCCTGACTATAGAGTCACCTATGACTAGTGTGTTGGGTATGTTGTTTTGCCTTATTGGCTGTGTTTGAGTGGCACACTGAATCTGTGGGCTATGTGTCATTTGGGTTGTGTTGGGGGATGGAGGTTGCTTGTGTTTCTGCTTTGGAGGTCTCTGTTGCTTAGGCAGATTATTATTGAGAGCCTCCGCAAATGTTTTTGAGTTTCTATGTGTGGATTTTGGTGGTGTAGACGTAGTGATACTATGTGATGAGTGTGGTGTGGTGCAAATGTTTACCTTCTCCTCATGACTGTCAGGTTCAGTCTTGGTTGGTGAGAGATTTACCTCCAGTTTAGCTAGATACATGCATCTCTCACAGGTTGTAGTGTTGGGTGGTGGGAGGAGAGGGTTGTCTGTGTACATCAGGCCATTTCTACATTGCCTCAAGATGCCCAGGTTCATCAGATAGACAGGGGAGAACACTGGGAGCTGACCCTTGGACATGCCTGAATAAAAAACTATTTTCCTCTAGATAAGTAAGGAAAGTGAGTACAAGAGCTGTTTTTCTCAACGCCAGTGAGAAAAGTAAGTACAAAAACTGTTTTCCTTTAGGTAATGAGGAAGATTGAGTGCTATAGTAATTAGTAGCTTATTTAGTGCTTACAAGTTCTGAACAAGTGCTGAGTATGAATAAGCAAATTTAAGTGCTAAAACTAAGAATCTGTATCTGCACTAGACGAGTTGCAGGACAGAAACAAGTGCAAATGCAGGCCTTCAAATCAGAAAGTTGAGAGAGATGGAAGATTGCCCAAATGGCCAATAATTACAAATTCTGGGCCAGAACCACTCCTTATCTGGTAGACAGGTCACCTAATGCTTACCATTCCCACTGATAAGCTAGAAGGCTTCCCTCCAACACAGAAAGGCTTGGGGGGCTCAGAAGCTTACAAACAGTCCTGGATACAGCAAATCTGTATCTGGAACACTAGTTACAGGAAAGGTAGGAAACAGGCTTACAGTGTTTTTTTTTTTTTTTTTTTTTTACAGAAAAGTAGCAAAAACAGTAGTAAAAACAATTTACATGCAGTGCAAGCTAGCACACTTGAGTATAGGTTTATAGGTTCATAGGTTCATACTAGGCTATCTGCCCAAGGGCATTTATAAGCCTAGCCCATAGATATGTGGCTTTCGCCACCCCTTTAGTTTGAATAAAACTATGCCTATTATTTTGCTGTGCCTCTGTCAAGCAGTGACACTGAAGTAATCCCTTGGGTATATCTGCGATCTCCCATCCATTGGTCAATATTCCTCTTGAACAAGGCCAGCGAGGTGCTCTGCCTCACATTTACTGGGATTTTGTTCCACAGCATAGGGAGTCTCTGGGGGATGAATCTGTCCCTCCAGCACGTCCTCTTAATAACCGTGTCAAGGTTTAAGTCTCCCGCCCTTGTGGTTCTGAGGGATCTAGATTTTTTGAGGTGAAGCATATTCATCAAATCTGGGTTTGACATGGCCTTATATGTCAGGCACAGGTCACCTCTGAGCAAGCGGTATGAGACTGAATAGAGCTGGAGTTCTTTCAGTCGGGCAGCATAAGACATATTTTTGAGACCCTTTATCCTCTTGGTGAGGAACTTTTGGGGCCTTTCCAGCTGCTGCAGGTGTCGGGTCAGATACATTCTGAAATGGGCAATGTACTCAATCATAGGTCTAATGAGTGATGAGTACAGGGGGACGATGACCTCCCTTGATCTAGATGTGAATCCCTTCATGATCAGGTGGGCAATGTAGAAGGTTTTCCTGACTACTTTAGCAACATGAGTGTCAAACGAAAGGCTAGTGTCAACCTGGGTCCCCAGGTCTCTGATGTCTTTTTCTGTGCTCAGTGGATTGCCACCTATATGGTAGCTAGGGGTAACCTTGTTTTTCCCGAAGGGTATGACTATGCATTTCTTGGCGTTTAACTTTAGGCCATGGCTCTGGCACCCGTTATCCGTTTCTGTGAGGCCCTTCTGAAGGATATCTGTGTCAGAAGTGTTTTTGACTATGGCGCCCAGTTTGCAGTCATCTGCAAACTTTGTCAGCCATAACCCTCCTGTGTTTGCTTGTACTTCAGAAAAGTAGATGCCGAACAAGAGTGGACCCAGGACTGAGCCCTGTGGGACACCACTTGTGACAGGCTTTGAGTCTGACATGGCTCCAGCAACTCTGACCCTGTGGGTTCTGTCACTTAGCCAGTTTGCAACCCATCTTGTGATGTATGGGTTTACATTCAAGCTGATGAGTTTTTCGATAATACCTGAGAGTGGTATTGTGTCGAAGGCCTTTGCCAGGTTGAGGTAGGCTGTATGGACTGCCTTTCACTCATCAATGGCCTTGGTGACTGTTTCGAAAAAGTCAACCAAGTTTAAAAGGCATGATCTGCCTTTGACAAAGCCAAACTGGGTTGGATCCAAAGTCTGCAAGTTCCCTATGTCTTTATTTATGAGTTCCATTATGATCCTCTCCATGGCTTTGCAGATAAGGCTTGTCAAGCTAATAGGACGGTAATTTCCAGGGTCGGTGGAGGCACCGCCCTTGTGAAGTGGGACCACAGTTGCAGTGCGCCACTCCTTGGGTACATATCCTGAGGTGATGCTAAGATTAAACAGCTGTCCTAACTGCAGGTTTAATTCCTCATTGAGTTCATGGAGCACACAGCCGGGGACACCATCCGGTCCCATGGATGCTGTGTTTTTTGCCTTGGAGAGAGCAGTTCTCACCTGGGCGTTGGAGATGTTTGGGGGGCTACAATCCTCTGGTATAGATATCTCTCCTTTTGGGAGAAGTTTGCACTGAACCTGTCAGCCAGTATGTTGGCAATGTGTGTAGGTTCAGTAATCTTCACATCATTTTGGACTAATTCTGAGAATATCTGGGAGTTTCCTCCTAGGTTTCTAACATAGCTAAAGAAGGCCTTATGATTGTCTTTTGTGTCCTTGGCGATTTTTCTCTCAAAGTTAGCCTTGGATGATTTTATGAGAGCTCTTAGTTTTTTACTTATAATGATCAAAGGTGTCTTACCTTTCAAGGATTTTGCTCTATCTTGTAGTAGCTTCCTCTTTTTGTTGTAGAGCTTGTTTATGGCTGGGGTCCACCAGACTGGATGCTTGCCTTTGGTACAAAGAGTCTTAGTTTTGTTTGGGATTGCCTGATCCATGCAGTCCTGTAGGTGCTGGTAGAAGGCATTTGTAAGTGATTCAGCGGTTTGAGTAATGTTTACCACTGGCTCAGGGGCCTTAAAGGAAACCACACTAGTTTTTAGAAGTGTGAAGTCGGCTTTTGAGAAGTTTTTCACTGTGGTCTCTTTTATTTCAGGTGGGGGCGGGATGAGGACCTCCAGCGAGATTAGTTTATGATCTGATCTCACCATTGAGGGGTATAGTTCCGGTGTTGAACACTGTGATCCCATGTTTGTGATAATGAGATCAAGTATATTTTCTCCTCTTGTAGGGATGGTGACTAGTTGTTCCATGGCATTTGAGTTTATGAACTCCAGGAACCTTTGGGCTAGAGAGTTTGGGCTTGAGTAGTGTTCCCAGTCTATATTAGGGTAGTTGAAGTCACCTAATATGATGGTGTTTGGAGATACATTTATCCCCGCCAGTGTTTTCAGGAAGGCCATGTAAGGCTCCTGTGTTTGAGAGGGTGGCCTGTAACATGCTACAAATTGCAGAGCAGTCTTGACTATGGTTAATTGCACCTGGATGGTCTCTGATGCATCGTGCGTTGCCACCAACCTTGAGGTGTGGGTGTCCTTTATGAATATGGACACCCCCCTCCTTTTTTGGTGTTGTCCGGATTTTGGGGCCAGAACGCATGATATGGGGTGAAACCTGATAGTGCTGGGGTGCTCTCAGGAGCCTTGAACCAGGTTTCTGTCACAGCACAGACATCAATGTTCTCCATACTGAGAAGGGCCTCGAGTGCGTGCATCTTGAGATTGAGACTTCTGACACTGAGCAGCATTACCCTTAGTTTCTTTCCTTTTTTGTGTTCTAGGGTGGTAGGTTTAGAATTTGAGCCTTGCCTAAAAAAGGCACTATGGGGGTGGCAAGAGCCTTTGCCAATATCCGGAAGCGCAGGGGTGACAGGTGCAAGCTGTCCCTTGCGAAGCAACGTGGCTTGTCCAGCATGTCATCCCAGGCAGACAGACATTGGATCCCCTTTGAATGACACCAGAATTTAAGCCAATTATTAAAGCTGGTCATCTTATCCCTGTATTGAGGCATCATTCTAGGTGAAGGTAGGATACTGCTCAAGGTCAGGGTCATACCTGCTTGGGCTACATAATCAGAGAGCTCCTCAATGTCTCTTTTCATGTAGTCCAAGGAGGTATGTCTCAGGTCGTTGACACCAGCGTGGACAAAGACTGAGTCATACTTGTACCTGCTGTTGAGAGACCTGAGTGCTTGTGTTATGTGGCGGATTCTACCACCCGACAGGCAGCTTACTGTGACCTTCTCCTTACTCAGTCTGGTGAGCGGGACGTCAGTGTGTCTGACTATGGAGTCACCAATGATGAGTGTGTCTGGCATTGTGTTTGGCCTTAAGGGCTGTGACTGTTTGACACTCTGACTGTGTGGTCTATGTGTTGCATGTGTTTGGTCCTGAGGTGGTAGTTGTTTGGGTGTCTGCTTTGGTGGCCTCTGCTGTTTTGGTAGATTTTTGATCAGAGCCTCCGAGTATGTCTTTGTGTGATTATGTGTATGATTTGAAGTTGTGATGGTACTATGTGTGACTGGGTATGTAGTGTGTGTGGTTTCCTTCTCCTCCTGTCTGGTCTTGCCAGTCCTGTGTTGAGAGAGCTCAGCCTCCAGTTTGGCCGTATAGTTGCATCTCTCGCATGTATTTGTGTTTTGTGGGAGAAGGAGAGGATTGTCTGTGTGTATGTAGCAATATTAGACCATACACAGTTTGAGAAATGCAATTCAATTAAAAAGGACTAAAAGCAAGTGCAGAAAGGGTTTATTAGGTAGAATGCAGTAAAGAGATGGGACTGGGGGAGTGTCCTAGATCAAATCTACAGTGGGGCAGGCACTGCAAAAGCCACCAAATTTAAACTACAAACCAAAATCAGGGAGGGGAGGTGGGGAAGACAGTATCAGCAGAGATCTGAGCAACCACTTCGATCATTTGGCAATATGGGGACAAACTGTGCAGGTGATAGTGTGTACTGTAGGTGATTGTGTCTGTGCTGCTTCAGCTACATGGTACTGCTGTTAGCAGAGTTATTCAGACATGTGTACTGTTATACACTGTGATGTTTTCCATGCTCATGTACTGCCAGGTGGACATTCTTGCTCACAGTGATGTCTTGGGGGACAAGGATGACTGCAGCCTGTGTCCGGTATTGTGGGCAGACACCTATGTATTCATGGTAAGTTATGCCATTCTGGTGGTGGAGCTGCAGACACTTGTTGCTGGGTCTGTGTATCCAGTTCAACACCTTGGTACAGTGCTGGCAGAGGATCCCATACTTGTACATCCATCGCCATTACAGTATGGCCTTATTTTGCTGTGGCAATGCCTCACAGCTGTACAGATTTGCACAAGTTACCCAGAGGCAGGGGCCATGCATCAGGACATTACCCCTATTGTGGTGTACGGGCAGGTGTGTAGCCACCCATTTATGTGTTTACAGCTAGGGATAGTGTGTGCACACATCTTGGTGGTGGACCCTGCACATTCCATGCTGCCCATGCTCCCACCCCTATCTCTGTTATTCTAACCTCTTCCATACATTATGCATACATTCTCTGATACTTTCCCTAAGGGTATCACCCCATCACAGGTGTGTGTTAATATTGATCCACAGTTCATGCAGTGGGACATGGTGGACATGTTACTGTGGTTTGTCCACATGGCAGAGGCCTGTAGGCCATTAGGTGTTGCTGCTGGCCAGATGTTGGCAGGCTGTTGCATTCTGTCAGTCCTACAGTCTCAGACCACCATGCAGTATATTCCCCTGGGGTGACAGGATAGTTGTGATAGGTGTTCATGCCAATACCTTCTATCAGTCTTGATCAAATGGTGTGGATGCTGGCAGGGTCCTACCTACAGCTAGGGACACACCTGCATGGGAACCTGCACTGCATGCTGCATTCTTCCGCTATTGCCATATACAGGTGGAGTCATATTGTACCCATTCCCCATAGCAGGGATATGACCAGAGAGGTACCTGTGGGTAGTGTTTTTGTGAGCTGGGTGCATGTGGGCTATGGACACTACTTGCATCTGACACACAGATATGCATGGGGCATTCCAGTTATGCTGGCATGTGCAGGTACATCAGCTGTTTTCCAATACATCAGTCCTACCTCCTTTGTGATCTGCAAATGTTCAGGCAGACATAACCGTTATTCCCTACTACAGGACCAGTTAATCGGATGCATACCTGTATGTACAACTCCAAGGGTGTCTCCATTTCACAGTGACACAATATATACTGTATGTCTGGGGTACTTTCCCCTGTGTACTGCTTGTATATCTAGCCCAACAGCAATTCCATGTCAGTCTTTCAGATTGTAACACATTACCACCATACATTTACAATGGCCTACTGCTAGCAAGTGTTATGCTGGTGGGAATTGTCTTTGGCACTGCAGTTGTGAGGAGTTGTCTCTGTCATCAGCAGTAGTGGACAATGGCCACCAGGTCTTACCTCAACATGCATACATACTGACCACTCTCACACAATATGAAACACACACCAACCTAACACACACAGACCTGCATATTGTGCAAATGTTACAACCTATCTTGCTACCTTGGCCACCTCTGGGCATCTGTGCTCCACTGGTATTATACCTACTCATACATGTTGCTACATTTCTACACAGGATTGGGGGGGGTGGGGGCACACTGGACTGTTACTTCTACGCTGGATTGGGGAAAGGGGCACACCTGACTGTTTCTATATGTCTACATAGGAGTGGGGGGGCACACCTGACTGTTACTACATAATGTGCCGTGCAAACAGAGTGCTCAAATGTGCACAGAGCTGATATTTCCTGGTTTACTTTTTATTTTTTTCCTTTAAAACCTGGTGCGCAGAGTGCACACCCACTTAGGCAATGTACAGAGTGCTAGGCAGCCTCAGACACACCCCCTTGCCTAGCTGTGCTAAGCTAGGAGCAAACCTGAGCCACAGAGCTCCAATCCACTTACAGTATGCCTGACACACACCCCTATGATGTGAGCGAACTCCTAGGCTTGCACCAAGCTATTCCTGCTCTTACATTGTTTGGAGCTGACTAGCATGCAGGGAAAATCTGGGATTCACTATCATTCCCCTCATTTGCATAGGATTGCCTGCTAATGCATAGTTACATGTCCCACACTGAGCCTCCCCCTTAGCAACCACTATTCACTGGCCATGTTGTCTTGTGCCTGCCATTGTTTATAATGGCAGAATAGTGATTTTAGTTATAATTCTTAGTTTAGGTTTATTTTCTTATTTTCCCCTGATCTCTTTTGCGTGCTGCTGCCCTATGCTTTAACAACTGAGATTGGCTAAAAAAAAATAAAAGTTGATTTTTTTTTCAACTATTTTCCATGCCAGTGGCCTCATACTTGGCCATTAGCATGCTTTCTAAATGATATCGACCCTTTATTTGGAGCTGTCCCGGATCCGTTTTGGAATTTGCAGAAATGTACTCTCTTACTGGAGGAGTACATTTCTGCAGATTATACTAATCCTGCACGGCCGGTTTCCAGCTTCCTGGATCACAAATTCACCCCATTTGCATGGATTTCTCCTGCAAATGGGGTAATTTGCATACAGGGGCTGAGTCCATGCAGGACTAGTGCAGGAGCACTCATGCACGCCACTACAGGTTATTCCTGGATCGCACGGCAGACATATTGTCTGCTTGAACTCCTGCACTAATTCTGCACGCCGTGCAAGGCTTGGAGAATCTGGGGCATGTGTGTCATACAGAAGTAAAATATAATGAAATACCATAGTGGAGCATACCATTATATCTAGTTTGGTATATGGTGATGACCATAGTATTTTGGAAAACAAGCAAATTATTAAATGTATTTGCAGATAATGCAGCATATTACAACAAAATTAATATTTTTAAGAATGAGTTATAGCAAGCAAAATTGCTCCATGTAATGTAAGATGTGAACCTGTAAATGCAAATAATTCCTAAATGACAGCCAACAGAAATGTACTAGGTCTCTAAGTGGGAAATTATATATAGTTATAAACTTTACAGAGAGCTGCTGTAGTTGATGTGTAGGATGTGTGCACTCTATATGCCCTTATACAGACTTTGCACTAATCCAGTCTGAGTAGAAACTAAGCTATGCCAGAAACTTTACTCTGGGCTTGGCCCATGGATAATACCACAGGGTGTTGCAGACAGTGGCTAGTGACAGTTTTGGGCAGTCCCTGGCAGTTATGTGCTGCAAGACATGAGTGCTTTCAGTTTCTGAAAGCACCATAGGAGTCATCTGCTACCATAGACTTGTTCTGTGTTATTGCCAACTTCTCTCATTTTCTTGAAGCATTAAATTGCATCCACAAGCCAATGCAAACACCATCTGGTATAGATGCTGAACTGTATTACAATGAGGAGGGTGGACCTCACTCATTGCTCAGGTGGAGCAATCAGCAGTTGAACTCATCATTCATTAGACCCATCCTAGAGTACAATGCCCCATTTGAGATGCATCTCACAAGACACTTCCGATAGCTAGAAAGACCACAAAAGTACCTCACCAAGAGGATTACTAGTCTCAAACACATGTCCTATGCAGCCCAACTGAAAAAACTCAGGCTGTACTCAGTGGCATATCGCTTACTCAGAGGTGATCTCTGCCTGACTTACAAAGCCATGTCCAACTCAGAATTGATGGTCATGCTCCACCTAAAGAAATCCAAGTCACTGCGAGCCACATGCTCTAGTGAGCTAAACCTCACCACAACAATAAATAGAACATGCTGGAGGGATAGATTCCTGTCACAGAGACTCCCCATGCTTTGGAACAAAATTCCAAATTACATCAGGCAGAGCCCCTCACTAACACTCTTCAAGAGAAGCCTTGACGAGTGGATGAGTAACAGAAAATACACCCCTGGGATCACTTCATTGACTCTGCTTGACAGAGGATCAGTTAATTAATCAATGGGGCGGCAAAAGCCAACACACTCTGGCTAGGCTTATAAATGCCCTTGGGCAGATAGCCTATTACCTACCTATGAACCTATTAACCTTATCACAGCACACCTGAGGCAGTGTTCATGATGCCTCCATCTGTAGAGAAAGTGCCCTACGGGCAATGTTTGGGGATGGTAACATCCCTGAGGGGGTACTACTATGTAAGTATCACTTAAATAGTAGCAAAATGAGCTATGTTGTACTACCCTGTAAGAGAGTAATGCTAATGAATGTTGCTGTCTATACTAACAGGTGACTTTTGTTATCCACTGGAGCCATGGCTAATGACCCTAATCAGAGCCTTATCCGCACTTCCTAAGAATGCCTTTAATAGAGCACACACCATGTCATGCCACCCCAGTGAGCAAGTATCTGACATGCTGAATGCAAGATTCAAGTGTCTGGATACATCCAACAGTGCACTACAGTATACACTAGAAAAGGCTCCACAGATGATCACTGTATGTGCCATGCTGTATAATATGATAACAACCAGACATGGATACATACTAGCCCTATGTGTAGGTAAATTACTTTATGGAAAATAATAACAGCCATATGGAATATTATATTCATAAAGTGGCAGAAAATATTCTAAGAATGAAGCCAATACAGGTATGGAGAAAGGATTTATCAATATGTGTGACTATAAATAAGGGTACAGAAAATAGGCAAGAGGAAGTTGGAATTTAATGGAGAAAATTAGCAAAGCAACCAAGGCATTGGGAGCAAACAGCTAGAGAAGGAAAGGTATTAAGAGTGGGATGGTACTAGAGAGTAGTTTGGTCTGCAGGTTTGAGACTGCCTTGCGTACTACGGACTGATGACAGAATGTAGGGAAAGAGAAAGGGTTAGGGGAGTGCTAAATGAAAGAACAACTTTGGTTGTGTTTTAGTTAGAACTGAAACATCTGTTAAAAAGGATAATTAGTAGGGCATATAAAATGTTGCATGATAACTATATGAATCAATCAGAGGAAGTTAGTAAAGACTGGAAATAGAGACTGGAAAAGCAACGTAGCAAGTAACAATGGAAAGGCATCAGTACAGCTCCTAGGCATGTAAAAGAGTCCAGAAGGTTTAGGATTTTTGCTTGGAAATATTTGCATCAATACTTTTATACACCAAGTAGATTTCAAATAATTATTCCTCAGGTATATAGCTCATGTGGAGTTGTGATGGGAAAGACAGAGGTAATTGGGAACATGTATTCTGGGAATGTAACAAGTTAGCAGATTTTTGAAAATTCCCTACAGAGTGTTTTATCAGAAAATGTTGAGGGACCAAATCATTTTAACTAAGGAAATTATTCTATTGAGATGAGATATAGACTCTCAATTGCCTACTCATGGTAAGGTCTTACCAAGTTTAATGCTACTGGTTTCTAAGAAAGTAATTATTCGAAAATGTAAATCAAAATCTAAATCAGCATTCACTGAAGTACTGAATACGTTAAATGAAATAAAATACTGAACATGGGATCCTTAGGAAAAAAAAACATAGAGCAAATTACGTAGACGTAAATGGAATCTGTGGGAACAATACATTCAGAATAATGTTCAGGAAATGGAATGAGGTTTAAGGAACTGAACAATTTATGTAATGTCAGAGTGAATGATCATTTTTAAAAAGAAAATGCATATATATTCTGCATGAAAAAATGTTGCTATATTTTTTTTAGATTAATGTATATGTACCTGTGTCACTGTTTCAGTTGTGATTTAATAAACACGTTTATAAAAGAACCCCAGGCATCTGAAAAGGAAGAAACAGGATTTGGATGAGTTTCAAGAGGACACAGATGAGTTGCCAAGAATGTATGCAAATGAATGCAGACTTAGACAACTGAGAAATGCCTGACTCAGAATTCTGAGTCACAACATGCCATGGATACAGTTTTACCCTTAGAAACATATGAGGTAAACCCATATATATGTGTGTGCAAATCACTACAACTCTTGACATACATATGAATAAATGTAACTTGTACATGGGGAACATCATATACACATATGTTTAACAATGTGTGAAGAATATTAATTGTTTGTCTTAATTTGTACTTAATACAACTGTTCACAATAGTCCTTTCTAGACTATCTTTGAAGATCATGCACTTTCTAGAAGTATGTTTCTTGATGACTGTACTTTACTTACAAGAATAATGCACATATTCAAATGCTCATTAATTATACAGGTCACCTCAGGTTATGACAGTATCCATAAGTGTGTCAGAATTAAACTGACGTGCCCTGCATTTATGAATGAAAATCATGATATATTGTGACATGCACAAGTATGGCTCCATTCTGAGTAATGTGTACAAATATAAGTACTTTTACTGAAGTGTACTGTTGTTTTACACATTTTATTTATAATGAAATTAATTAGGTAAACAAATTTATACTGCACTATTGTTTGCGGTCTGTTGCTTTTCTGGTGTCCTGACATAATTCAGTCAAATTTGCAGACATATGCATTTTATCACAAGTGTCAGTGATATCCTGCAATATATATTCTTAACATAGGCTGGAAGTATAAGGGTATAATGGTTTTATATTTACAGATGTTGTGCATATTATTTGTGCGCATAACAGTTTGACATTTATTAATCACACAATACATGTGTACTGCCTGCAATGTCTTTCACTGCTGTGTAACATGGATGCAATTGTTTGACATGTTACTCATTACTGACACAAAGGTTTGTATATATTTATCAAAAAGTAACAGCAGTATCCCAGTGATGCTAGTCTTCTTCTTCTTCTTTCAGCTTTTCCCAGTTAGGGGTCGCCACAGCAGATCACCTGTCTGCTCATGATTGGCAGTGGAGTTTTACGGTGTTGAGTTGCCAGCCCGGTGCCCAACCTTCCACAGAAGGCACACATGCACACACTCCCACTTAGGGCCAATTTAGAGTATCCAATCCACCTACAGCATGTCTTTGGGATGTGGGAGGAAACCAGAGCACCCGAAGGAAACCCAAGTGACCACAGGGTGGACATGCAGACTCCGCACAGAAGGCACCCCAGCCGAGGATTGAACCGGAGAACCTCTTGCTGTGAGGCAACAACGCTAACCGCTGCACCACCGTGGCCACCTTCAGGCATGTATACAGACTAATTTTTTTAAATGAGATGTTTTATCGGCTATTTTTTGTCATTTGCAATATGTGATCATTCTGTTTGAAGTGTATGACCTGATTATACCACTGTTCTGAAAATGCCTCATGTTCATTTGAGTTTTATTGGAGTCCTATCTGTCATTTCAGTTTGCTTATTTATTTGTTTGTTTATTTATTTATTTTTCCTCAGGTTTATACACTTTCAACAGGGCTTAATTTGTTGCAAATCACTTAAACCTGATGGAGATCCCAGGATGCTGTAGAAATAAACACTTGTGCCAAGTGGGTTCACTTGATCAATAAATAAATAAATAAAATAGCAGCTAGTAAGAAAACATTGCCATGACAGTGCAATGGTTTAATTGAAAGTCTCATAGTGTGTAGGGTTTCATTGTGTGGGATTTGAATCCAACGTCGGCTACTTGTATGCTGGTTGATTACACATACATGGCTGTGTAACAGAACATGTTTGTTATTATTTGCATGATGATTATCAAATCATGTGTTTTTCTAGTGTTGATACATGGCAACCACAGTGTTACACTGACAGTGTCCAATCCTTAAAGTACAGTACATAAGGTATGTTACCATGACCTGACATAGCAATGCATATCCAGTTCATGTATATTTGATTTTAATCTGCAAATAAGCACTGCATGGCAGGACCACAAATGGTGTTCATATGCACACATTTGTGTGTGTTCTAGGTGAGTCAAATGAGTCAATCACACTCCAGGAAGGAGAGCATCACCTCATGAAAGAATGAGATTATAAGCAATGGTCTTTGAAAACATGAGAGAAATCTGTTGGGAAGGGCGGGTGATATGGTCTGGAGAAAGTGGGTGTGAAATGACATTGCCAGCGTAGTCAATGTTATGAGCAGGTGTAAGAGGACTCGAATACAATGTGTCCATCAATGCTTTGTAATGGGTCTTCATGCAGGTAAACATGCCAACCATAGCAGATGACAGTGCAATGCCATGAAGGGCCTAGATTTCCACCACTGAGTGATACACAGTTCTTTCGGGCATCACACTGACATGCCTATTGAAGTCAGCATATTCCAGGTGGTTGCACTGAGGTTGGACTGCCTAGATCTTGTGGTATGCTATTTATTAAGCTACTTCACATTTTATACTTTACAGGACATATGTCTAACTCGTTAACAACAGTGTCACATTATGTCTCCCACAGCATGCCACTCCATTATGAGCGATGTTGTCTCTTCTGATAATGACATGCTGGGTGAATGTGTTCCTGTCTGTCATACCAGTATACCTCTGTCATTCCTATTCTGCCTTCAACTCATGCACCCTACATTACAGAACCATCACATCACCCACTGCCCAGCCACAACCAAGACAACCAGGCATATGCTGCATTGCCTTTCTATGGACTGAAGGGGTATATGATGGTTGACTATCTAAGCAACATTATACACATATCTGAAACACTGACAGTAGTTTTATGTTACATGTTTCAACAGCATGCCATACTAGTAGGAGTCAAGCTGTCGCCTGTGTTTATGACATGCCAGGTATAAGTTCCCCATCTGTCATTTTATACCTCCTATACTGCCTTCATGCTCACATGTCCTACATTACAGGACCATCGCATGTTGTATAACCACAGCCAGGATAACCAGGCATGTATTGCATTACCTTGCTGTACACTTACTAATTCCTTTTCTCTGAACATTGGCAATCTACTTCTTAAAGAGAGGACAAAATGATTTTGCCTAGGCTATGTTATTAGTTATCTCTGTTCCAAAATGTGTACTCAGTGTGTGGAATGTATTTTCTATGCACTGTAACTGATGTTGTGAACATTTTTTTAACTACTGATAGTTGTTTTGAACTTATCATCTCAGTCTTAATATTTGACATCCTGATATATTTGATCCTGATATTTTTTTGCTATAGCTCTCAAAAACACTATTTTAAATATATATTCACATGTATTTATCATTTTGTCTGTATCAGAATTGTGTTAACCCACATTCTTTTATTGAATATTAATATCCATTTGTCTGTGAATCTACTGTATTGCATACTCTGTGAACTTACTGTATTGTACAATGTATTTTTTTTCTAAAACTAGCTGATTGGTAGCTTTGTTTCATATTGTGATTATTTCTGGAGCTTTTCTCCCTGAGCCTCCACTGAAAACGGTCTCCTCATCGCAAAGTGGACTTCCCTGGTTATCAAACTGAAATAAATAAATACATAAATAATGGCTAAATACATCTGTACTCTGTATGTATATGTTCACAGTGTATAAACTGAAATTGTAAATATTTCACTTAGACGTTCATAGCAAACAAATGTCAAATACATAAATAAAATTAAAATAAATAAATAATGTGGTGCTTAGTTATCTAAGTAACATATAACGCTTCACTCATTAACATCAGATGTATATTATTTCTCCCAGAGTTCACTGCAATGGTATGTATTATGGTGTCTCCTCAGGTGATGGCATACTAGGTAGGTGTTCCACTGTCTACTGTATTATACCTCTGGAAGTCTCATTCTACCTTCATGATGGTATTTCTTACACTACAAGACAATCTCTCACACTGCAACACCAAGAAAAAGCAGATACATAAAGGATTACATTGCCAGGGAAGAGAGACTGCCTTTTTGTTTCTGTACTTGCAGCTCATCCACTTTCTGTTTCCTACCAAAACCCAGCCACTTTTCTTGACAGCGGATGTGATGTGGTACAGTGAAATAGCACAGCCAATTACACACATCACACTGCACTTGGCTTTACTTTTTCTAATCACAAAGGCAACAGTTCTGACGTCCAATATATTTCCTTTGACAGTGAAGACAACAAATTTGGCCAATCAGCTAGCTGTGCAATTGTTCTCCATGATCCTGAAAATGTTGGTAAGACAGCTACACAAAGGACAACTGAAGTCTGTAGGACAGCACATGTGAAGGGGCAATGGCACATGGATTTTTGTCAGAAGGTTTATGCTTGTTGCTACCAGCACATGGTTAGTAAATACCATCATGGCACAGATCTGCATGCACTTGCTGATGCAACTGACCATGCAGCATGCTACTTCTATCTGCTGTACAAGAAGCAGGAACACAGGCATGGTAAGGTCATGCCAGCAATGGCTGCACTTGTCTGCTGATAAGCATGGTAAGGCCATGTCAGCAATGGCTGCACTTGTCTGCTCATAGGCATGGTAAGGTCATGCCAGCAATGGCTGCACTTGTCTGCTCATAGGGATGGTAAGGTCATGCCAGCAATGGCTGCACTTGTCTGCTCATAGGCATGGTATGGTCATGCCAGCAATGGCTGCACTTGTCTGCTCATAGTCATGGTAAGGTCATGCCAGCAATAGCTGCACTTGTCTGATCATAGAGAGGCTGTATTTATCTTTAAAATGCTTTATGATATGTTTACATAGTAGAGACTAGGATAATGTGTGAGACTGGGGCATATTAAGGATGATATGCACTTTCATAGGTATTAACATATACGAGTTTATGAAAAAAAAATGTAATAATTAGTACTGGAATAGATCGCTTGCTAGTCACTGACAATCATGAACACCATGCATGAGGATTGCCTTGCCTGAGGACATAGTATACTGATAAAAGAAAATAACATACATGATACTGGAAAAAAGACTGTGGTATCAGTTGCATGCTCTGTAAGAAAACTTATCTTAGTTGTTCTTGAGCAATGCATACTAGTAATTAAGCCATATGTGGTGTGCCTTATATGATCATTTATGCCATCATGTAGCAGAAAGAGGCCTACACTTGCATGTTTTACGCATGGTACTCATTTATACATAGTACCTGTGTTGGATTGTACACATTCAACTGTTAAGGGTTGCCATGCTCAGACCTCAACTGACACTTCTTGTGTCTGTTGTTCCAAAAGTGTCTTAGTTCTGGTTTAAGCACTTGGGCATCAGGGCAGTTATTTTACATTAAGTGGGTTTGTGGTCTACACTTTTGTGGGAGGAGAGAGTATATTCTGCCCTTCTGAGCTGGGATTTTCTGGTTGAAGGCTTATTGTGGCTGCTTATCTCAACTGTTTCTTTCTTAAATTGGTGTGCCTTGTTTGCTGGATCATAGACTCAGACCTGCTGAATCTAGCTCTGGTTATATAACTTGAACACTATTCCAGGCCATCTTTTTGGAGAGGTTTTCCCTACACACTGGTAATAGGTGTGTGCAGTTAGAAACTGTCTGATTGAGGTTTACTGGAACAGGACTCAATTTTGACCTTTTTATTGGTTTATTTGTTTAAATCAGTTTAGTCCTGTTTGCTACTGTTATATTTATGTGTGAATCTGTTCTCCTGTGTTAAATTGACCTAAACAGAGTATAAATATATTTAGCATAGTCTGGTTACAGGTTTTGCTTTATCCAGATCTGTTTGTGTGATTCCTGTGTTTTCTGCTATGCCATTGTGTGTTGGCCAGGGCCTGCCTGCACTTAGTGGGAGTAAGTGAACTGGGTGGAACTGGTCTGACATCGGGTGTTGAGCTAAGAGCTCAGGGACAAGGGCTGACTGGTCAATTCCATTGTTTCTATTTTACTTTCATTTTTGTGGTATTTAAACCCTGCGTTTGCATGTATTTGTGCTTGTTTGCATGTCTCACAGCATTGCTGTGTTGTTTTAACACTTTGTGAGGATCCTCAGCTGCATTTTCTCCTTACCATCACTCCTGTGTAATTGAGGCCCTTCCTTGCAGCTACTGTATTTATTTTATACAGCCCTATTCACACCTATAGGTACTCTCCTCAGATAGCACCCACTCTACTATCACTGACCTCTATTCCACAGATTCTGACATCCATGGACGGGCAATTTCCTATGGTTTCTCCTGCTTGTCTGGTTGATATGGGCATCTGGAGACAGTGTAGCAACTGCCTTATGTACACGACAACCCTCTACTACTACCACCAAAGAACACAATGTGTAAGAGATGCAATTACATTAAGAACCTAGAATCCTTGCTGTGTCATCACAAGCTAGTACATCTGGCACAGAGATGATTGTCTGTGCAAACACTATGGACACCACACCTGCAACATTACCCACACCGTTATAACATACAGCTACATATGTGGAGGTTCTCAACAAAAACATACCTAAACAAAAGAGACCTCTGAAGAAAAAACACACACGCACATCACAACCCACAACACCAAGCATCACACATAGTACATATGCCTGTGCCTCACAGCCTCTAAGACCCAGCCATAAACCCAACATACTAGTCATTTGAGACTCTATTATGAGACACACAGATGTGCCTCTCACCAGGCTAGACTAGGAGAAAGACACAGTAAGTTGTCTGTCAGGTTCTAGAATCCACCATATAATGCACACACTCCAGTCACTTAATAACAGGTACTGTTATGACTCTGTCATAGTCCGTGTTGGTGTGAATGACTTGAGACGTACCTCTGTGGACTATATGAAGAGAGACATGATTGAGCTCACTGAATGCGTGTCCCAGGCAAGTATGTCTCTAGCCTTAGACAGCATCCTACCATCACCCAAAATGATGCCTCAGTACCAACAGAAAATCATTGACTTTAACAATTGAATTAGTTTCTGGTGTCATTCCAAGGGGATCCAGTGTCTGACAGCCTGGGAAGACATGATTGTCAGACCATGATACTTTGCCAGAGATCGCCTTTATCTCTCTCTCCTAGGCTTCAGGCTTTTGGCAAAGGCTCTTCCCTCTCCCATAGTTCTTTTTTAGAAGAAGTTATGAGCACAAAATTACCAACATGAAAATTTTTCTAAAATAAATTTAAAGGTCATGCTGCTAAACACTAGGAGTCTTAGCATGAAACTGCACTCATGGCAAGCATTTCTTGCTCTGGAGGATGCTGACATTTGTGCAGTTACTGAAAACTGGCTCAAAGCTGCGGAGAGTGCCCCAGCCTTACCAGGTTACTCATCTTACCATACTTTCATACCGCACATGGAGGGCTACAAAGCCAAAGGAGGTGGAGTTTTAATATTTATCAAAGACATACATACCTCCTAGCTGGTAAAATGGCATGATGCACAGGAGACACTCCAAGTGCAGTTAGCTGTCGCCAAAACACCTATTCAAATCATAGCTAGCTACAGACCCCCAATCATGACTCAGGATGCCCATTTCACCTATATGGACTTACGTGAATGCATCAAGTTTCAACCTTCTACCCAGATCCAGGGTGACTTTAACTACCCAACCATAGAGTGGGAGACCTACTCTAGCTCAGACATGAATGCCCAGAGATTCCTCAATTTCATCAATGCCAATGCATTGGATCAGTTCATCAACACCCCTACAAGAGGTGAAAATATCCTGGACCTGGTCCTAACCAACATGAGTAGCCACTGTAACACCCCTACAGTGTAACTTTCCTTGGTAAGATCCGACCATAAAGCGATCACTTTCGAAGTCGCCATCTCCCCTGATCAACACCCGCCCCCTTGTCATGGTCAAACAAAAAATCTTTTTCAAAGCTGACTACAATCTCCTGAGAGTAGATATAAGCAGCATCACAGCCACTGTTCCTTCAGTTGGAACTAGCACTAATGTCCAAGCCTGCACCAAAAAACTATATGAGCACCTACAGAGCTGTATGGACTCAGCAATACTTGACAGGACTGATCATCTTCCTCAAGGAAGAGTAAACCTCTCTGATGGACATCATCAATAGACAAACTCAATAATATAAGGAAAAAGTGGCTGTCAAGGACCAAGAATGAGCAGTTGCCAAGTTGGAAGCAATCTGTCCTTTGTCTGTACAAGCAAATAAGGTCACTAGTGAAATTCTCTAAGGCTAACTTCGAGTCCAAATAAGCCACATCCACTAAGGACAATCACAAGGCCTTCTTCACATACATTCACAATCTCAAAGGTAACACCCAAATCTGCTCTGAACTGGTGGTCAATAATGCCACATACACAAATGCCATAGGTATAGCCAACCTGCTGGCACACAGGTTCAGTGAAAACTTCACCCCCTATCCACCCCATAGGTCAACTAGGACACCCCCAGCACCTGTCTTCCTCCCCTCATCACCAGAGAGCAGATCTTTAATGCCCTCTCAAAGGCAAAAAATGCAGTGTCCATGGGACACAAGAACATCCCTAGCTGTAACCTACATGAACTCAGGCATGAGGTCTCAGCTCCATTAGGCACCTTATACAACCAAAGCCTGAGCACCAGCTTCATCCCAGCAGAATGGAGGTCAGCCACTGTCATGCCTCTACACAAAGGTGGAGCATCCACTGATCCAGGCAATTATAAGCCCATCAGCCTAACCAGCCTGATCTGCAAGGCCATGAAACGCATTATCATGGAGCTTATAAACAAGGACATTGGCAACTTCCAAATGCTTGAACCCACACAGTTCGGTATTGTTAAAGGGAGATCATGACTGTTAACTTGGTCATCTTCTTAGAAACAGTCACCAAAGCCATGGACGAGGGGAAGACAGTGCACGCCACCTATCTTGACCTAGCCAAAGCCTTTGACACTATACTGTATTCTGGCATAATAGATAAACTCTCCCAGCTAGGCATCAACCCATATATCACCAGATTCGTAGCTAACTGGCTTACTGATAGAACCCACTCAGTCAAAATAGGGAAGCCACCTCTAGTAGTAAACATGTAATGAGCGGTGTACCCCGGATTGATTTTGAGGCCTCTACTGTTTGGGATATACCTTTGTAAGATATAAGCCAAACCCAGTGGTCTGTGGCTGACTAAGTTTGCAGATGGGTGCTGTCTTAAGTTCCCCTAGTGATGTGAACATCCTCCAAGAGGGCCTTACCCAAACTAATGACTGGTGCCAGAAGCATGGCCTCAAACTGAATACCAATAAATGCATCATTGTCCCCTTTGGGGAAAATGCCATCCACACTAATTATCACATTAATAACAAAGTACTAAGCATGCAATCAGTTGTGAAAGACTTGGGCACCCAGGTTGATAACAACCTGACTTTTGACAAACACATTGCCTCTGTAGTATGGACGGCTTTCTACATGGCCCACCTCATAAGTAAGGGTATTTCATCCAGGAACAAGGAGATCATAACATCCCTGTAATACTCCCTTATCAGACTCATTATTGAGTACAATGACCTCTTCAGCATGTACCTTGCCAAGCACATGCAGCAGCTGGAGAGACCACAGAAGTTCTTGACCAGGAAAATCAAGGGTATTAAACACCTATCCTATACAGATAGGCTAAAAGGCTAGTCCCTCTACTCAGTCTTGAACAGACTGCTCAGAGGTGACCTGTATCTGGCATACAAGGCCATCTGAGACCCAGTCTTGATGGATTTTCTGCATATCTGTAAGTCAACTTCCACTAATGCAACCCACACGCAAGGCCTCAACCTGGTCTGTGACATTAATAGAACTTGTTGGCAGGATAGATTTGTGTCCCAAAGACACCCCCATCTGTGGATTAGACTCCCTCTCCATGTCAAGCAGAGTACCTCTCTAGCCATTTTTAAGAGGAACCTGGATGACTGGATGAGAAACAGAAAATACACTCCTGGGGTCCCACCTGAATCTCTGCTGGACAGGGGAAACAGGTGCTGACTTTGTGGAAACATGGGCAAACTTCTTGGCTAGCATTATAATGGCCTCTGGGCCAATAGCCTAGTATCATCCTATGAACCTATGAACTTATGAACATGCCATGCACTTCTGCACATACACTTATTGTGTACCACCCTACACAGGATGCCACCACCAGATCAGTGGTACAAAACCATGAGACTGAGGTGCGCGTGTGCATGTGTGTGTGTATGTGTGTGTGTGTGTGTGTGTGTGTGTGTGTGTGTGTGTGTGTGTGTGTGTGTGTGTGTGTGCGTGTGTGTGAGTGTGTGTGTGTGTGTGTGTTTTATGTTACTCTGAACCTGTAGCAATGATGACTGTTGTGCTATCCATGACAAACTTTGTATATCGGTTGTCTATGACAAGTCAGATGGCAGAGGGATACTACTTTTGCATTATTTTGCTAAAAGCATGTCACTGCATTTTAAATGTCCCATACATTTGTTCAGAGGTTTAACATCTCAGGATAATTTGTCATGGCAATGTAGGATGCATATCATATTATGTCTTACATGATTTTCTGACTACAGTGTTTAACACTCTGTCACACTAGCAGTTCTATACACATCTGATACAGTCATTTTGTCATTGGGTAATATGTAAGTGTTTGTACTGTTTGCCATAACTTAGTATGCAGGTATACATGAAACATTGTATCTGTATTTACCATTGTATGTCTTTCTATAAGTACTGTCAATGAGTACGCTTCACATCAACATAACACATTCAGTCCATGGCTTAACACGTTATGCTTATACAATTAACATTCCAATTTACATATAACAAAACAAGCATACAAAACCCATATGTGCTTCTGTATATTTCACAATTTGCATAGTACTCTACTAACCTAGCGTGTGTTTTTCTTTGACTTTGCATTTTTTCTAAAATATAGTTACATTCATACATGTAATGTCAACTGATGCTCAAGTGTTTTAGTAACAGATTCTCTCTAGATTTAAGGGTCAGGGAATGCTGTGTTTGTCTCTTGTCACTGCTGTATCTTGTATGACACATGTATAGCATGATATATGCACATTTCAGATTTTACCTTGTCATATTATGCAACTTGCAATATTGCATTAGTCCAAGGATACTGCACTGTGATGTGTCATGTTAATTATGTACTCCTATAATACTTCAGGTCTGTACCCTTATCTGCTTGTTGTGCTATGATACTTCCATCCTGCTCTCACCCCAACAGTCAACCTCCAACACATACTGTACCATATACATACACTACAGTCCATAAATGTAATAAATATATTTTGGCATTATGTGCTACAGTGGCATTTACCACATAAGGGACATGCACATATATGTAGGTCTGCAATAGTTCATGTACCTGTACTACATTTCCCACTGTCTAACATTTATGTAATTACCTAAAGTCATCCTCAAATTTTTTGAGTGGTTACCACATGGTATGCATATGCAGCAGCGGGACACAGTTTAGGTACTTGTTTATGTATGCTGTTCACCATGTACAAGTCACAGACGGATTACTGTGTTTGCCATTTGTTGTGTAGGTATACCATCTGCAGTGGCCATGCATTACCTCTTGCTCTATGTACATGCATATGCCCCATGTGTCACAATTCTAAATTATAAGCCAGATGTTGCCATGTTGCTTGAGCCAGCATATATAGCTTCAGCTTTCTTCAATCATGCTTAGATGTTCTGCCTCTTATATCTTCCTGATCATCTTGTAAAACATGGGATAGCTCTTCTTCACATATCTGGAGTTCTTGGAGTAGATCACCCACATGAAGTGTTGGGAGACCATTATGCTTGGATGCAAGCATGTTGTGCAACACAGCACAGATGGTGACCATTTGTGCAGCCTTTTATACTGTAGTGCACACCTTTATATGCTCAGCCATCAAAATCATGATTTTTAGCATGCCAAACAAACATGCAATTGTGTTCTGTGTCAAGGTGTGTGCTCTGTTGAATGCATCCTCAGAATGCACGACTAGGGCTCTGAATGGTGTGATGAACCATGGCTCTAGACATCTGTTGATGTAAATGGACAGAACTTTAGTATGGTTGCATGACACACCATATGGAAACATGGAATACTTTTCTCATATACAGGAATGCTTTTCAAGTAGTAGCCCTCATGGATCTCACACTCTTTGAATGATGCCCTTTGAAACTCTTCCTCCATATAACTGCATCATGCACACTACCAGGTTGTGCTGCATCATGTTAATGATGAGGCCATTTGTAGAGCAGACAGCCTGACAATTGAGTGATGGTCACCATTTCTGATGAAGTACCGTTCTTTACCATCAACAAAAGGTATTGGTGCAATGAACTGCACCAAATACTCAAGTGAGTTTCAGCTTGAACAGAAGTGGATAAACTCCTCCGTCTTGCTGCACATGACTGCCATATCTGCCTTAGTATATGACTAGCCCCTGGCTGATACTCCCCTATGATATCAGACATATGCTTTTGTAATATTGCAGAGGCTAGTATAACAAGATTCAAGCACTCCATTATGTCTACTGGGAATGAGGTATCTTACAAACTGCATAAAGACATGTTGGATGCATACATCTCACACACAACCTACACCAGTTCTCTGTCTAATTTGTATCTATCTGTAATTTATTGAGCAGAGAGATGGCATAACTATAGAATGGCTAAATGTTATGCTTGTTGTCTGAGGATACATTTGTATATTGTTCTCTAACATCCCCTGTAGAACCCCAGATTGCTGTAGAACATTGTGAGCATAATTCATCACTACAGCATTTTCTGAACATTTCATAGACGAGTTTTACAATATCATGTCATTTTTGTATTTCTGATAAAAAATGTTGAGTCCACTGAATACCTGTCTTAATGCATTGTTGTATTCCACCAGTACTATTTTGTCACATATTATTGTCATCAGGTGCTCACATAGGTATACGTATGCTGAGCCTGTAATTATCTTATCCCATACTCATAAGCATATGTGGCTCAGTTTCAGTTGTTCTTGGAACTACATCCTCCCTTAACACATCAAGGTTTCCCTTTAGTACACTGCAGTGACTGCAACTTTCATTTGGACTCTGGGGGAATATCATACAACACTGCAAAGATAGCAGTGATTTGTAACATTATTTGTGAATGCATTAATTGCATGCAGTGGACCAAAATAAAGCTTATGAAAGTATGAAAGGTACCTTACATTTAACTTTTATATTATCACTACAATGTCCTGCATTTATTTCATTTACTTAATAGGAGAATGTTACAAAAATAACATTAATAAAAATGTAAATGTTACATTTACTGTTTACGGTAATAGAATTCAATGGTAATAGAATTCATATCTGCTTTTCTGCACACATCTGCCATGTATACTTGTACCTTCAAAAGAAGTAAAACCTGATCTTGTTACCCCAAAACTATATTATTACTTGTTTATACTGGTGAGCTACTTTGCTGCTTTGTAGGCTGAAGTGATATATTTGCAAGCAACAGAACATCATCACAATTTACCTATTACTTTCCCAATGTTCATAAGAATTCTCTGAAATTATCTCTCATCGCTCAGTTGCTTTTATATGCAGGTACTGTATAACTGCATTATTGTTATACTAAGTAGTCTGTGCTACATAACACAGATGACATGGTTTGTGATTCATTGTTCTTAAATGAAACCTGATAACCTTTAAATGTTTCATGCCATGCATAACGTCTGATTATGAATCAGATACACAACTCCTAATGTAGAAAAATGTGAGATGTGTTCAAAGCATTCTTTAATGTAGAAAAAGTCAGAGATCAGAGGGTTAATAAGAAACTATGAGTCTACAGAAAAGCCCCCTCAAGATTCAGGGGTTAGCAATATTCTTTTTGTAAGATGTATGTTATTAAAACAAGTAGCGGCATCTGAATTAAACTGACATTATGATGGATGACTAGTGAAGCGGAATAGGAGTCGTTTGTAGCATTTTGGGCTAGATGCAGAAAATCTGCCTTGGAGGCAATGAATTTGGCAGGCACATTGATTCTAGGCTGACGTATGTCTCTAAATATGCCCCAAGAGAGGTGTGGCCAAGCTAAGCATGCAAACTATGGCTCGTGCATTATTTAGTGTGTATTTATAGATGATAATTGTTCAAAGTACTAACAGTACCCATGGAACAATACTGCATAAGACCATTTAGAAAATGGTACAATGCAGATAAGCTGTTAGATAAATAAATCTAATGTTTTCTGTAATTCTGACTCTGTTAAGTGGTAGTACTTATCTGGTAGTAGTATTATTGCATTATCCTTTATTCTTTTTAAGTGCTATAATAATCTTTGTTTGTTAGTATACTCTAAGATAACACATTAGAACACAGTGAATCCAATATTTTTTAGACTGCGATATATTTCTATAAGGTTTTAGGTTAATTAATTAATTTATTTATTTATTTTCATTGCATAAAGACATGAACTGTAACCCATTGCATGGGTCCAATATATATATATATATATATATATATATATATATATATATATATATATATATATATAAAAAACACATAATTTAAACTCTATACAGCATACATTTTTAAAATAATTAAAGATACCAGCCCTTCTCTATTTAACATTAAAAACAAAACTAGCCAAAGTAACACTTTGTTTGCTGTTTATCTCCATTGATAAAAGTTACACATTAAATGTCACATCATTACTAAGGACAGTAATACGTTCTGCAGACCTCATATGCAACCATTTTTATCAGATAAAATAAACATCCATGCACCCTCATGCCTACACACACACACACACACGCACACACGCACGCGCGCACACACACACACACACACACACACACACACACACACACACACACACACACACACACACACACACATTTTTCTTCATGTGATTAGTCATTAAATTGTGTGTGATACTGGGATTGTTATTTTAAATTCATTTTAATGATAGGTTTGAAAATACAGGACTAGCAATGATGTTCTAAATATAATAATGGTTTGTACATGCATGATGCTCGATAATGAAACACATGAAAAATATTATTTTTTTAAGAATAACAATTACTAGATTTTAGACTAAACCATTACTGCTGAATTTATTGTCATTAGTTTACATTATATATTTGATTTCAGGCTTAAGAATAAAAGCAAAAGTAGGCAAACAATATAATGTACTGTGTATTGGTCACAGACTGTTGTTTTAAGACAAGATATTTTCTTCCTTGTGACTTATCATAGCTAAATGTTTTATATAATTCTGTTTCTGAATCTGTATGTGATTTAGTTAGTGCCAAAGGAGCTAAAAAAATTGTTAGACGTCAACGAGGACACCCTGTGCAAACCTGTAAAAAATCCAACCCCGTTGAGGCACAGGTGTGAAGTATCTGCTTGTACTGAAGGCACTTAATGCATTGCCCATCAGGGTTAACTGCAAAGTCAGTGTGTCCTAGTTTTCCAACATAAGAACTGTATGCACTATTTACTGTAAACTCTCAAAACATTCTGTTGTCTTGCTTGGTTAGCCATCGGGGAGCATTTGAAGTGTGTAAAGGAAATGCGTCTTTAGTCATTACAGAGCTGTTGCAAGAGTATTATGTAGCAATGGTATAAAAAAAAAACTAAGCACATAGAAATGCAGTTGAATTGACAGAATCAAAGCTTTGCTTTTGTGAAACTTTATATGTAAGACTCCCACAAGGACATGATTACTTAAAGGCTTGTAGTAATCAAAAATATAATTCTGGTGTACAAGTAGGGCAGATGGGGAGAAAAGAATTAGTTGGCGTAAATTGTATGCTTGTATGTAGAAAACAATGCATTGTTATCATGTTAATATTGGATTGCATGTGCATGTCTGCAAAGTCTTTTTCTGTTTTCTGTTACCATTTGTTAACTCTGTAAGTTAGCTAGTCTACAGTCCTTTTTTAGTCATGAGCTAGGCTACAAGGATAATGGTAGTACAGCATATATTCGTAACTACAATTTTGTGTAGCACGGGTATAATTTAATATCCTTGATGCAATCACGCATGCTCAGGATTAAGGCTATGAGCTATTAATAAGCTGTGGTCTAGATTCCCTCAGCCTTTATTTCATAGGTTCATAGGTTGGTACTCGGCTATCGGCCCTAGGGCCTATACAAGCCTAGCCATAATGATTCCCTGGCTATTGCTTCCCACAAATATTTACTTTCCTGGACCTCTGTCTAGCTGGGTACTGATGTGATCCCCGGGGTGAATTTCCCATCTCCCATACAATTGTCATGGTTCCTCTTGAAGAGGGCCAGTGAGGCGCTCTGCCTGACATGTATGGGCAGCCTATTCCAGAGTATGGGAAGTCTCTGGGTCAGGAACCTATCTCTCCAGCATGTTCTATTCATCATGATGACAAGGTTAAGATCCCTGGAGCATGTGGCTATGAGGGATTGGGATTTCTTTAAGTGTAGCATGTCCAACAACTGTGGGTTTGACATGGCTTTGAATGTTAGGCAGAGATCATCTCTGAGTTAGCGATATGTGACAGAGTATAGCTGGAGTTTCCTTAGACGGTCAGCATAAGGCATCTGCTTTAGGCCTGTGATTCTTTTTGTGAGGTATTTCTGAGGCCTTTGTAATTGTTGCAGATGTCTTGTGAGGTACATACCAAATGGGGCATTGTATTCTATAATGGGTCTAATGAGGGATAAGTACAGAGGGACAATGACCTCCTTTTTTCTGGATGAAAAGCTCTTAGTGATGTGGTGTGCCATGTAGAAGGATTTTCTAACTGTTGTGGCTATGTGGTTATCAAAGGTGAGACCACTGTCCACCTGTGTCCCCAGGTCTCTTATCACACTTTCAGTGTTTGGTGTACTGCCACCTATGTGGTAGTTCACAGGTACGTGTTTTTTCCCAAAGGGGACAACTATACATTTTTTGGCATTTAGCTTGAGCCCATGGCTCTGGCACCAGGCATCTGTTTCAGTAAGGCCCATTTGTAGTATATCCACATCATTTGGAGATTCAGTAATGGCTCCCAGCTTGCAGTCATCTGCGAACTTTGTAAGTCAGAGTCCCTTAGTGTTGGCCTGTACTTCAGAGAAGTAGATGCCAAACAAGAGTGGTCCCAGAACTGAACCTTGTGGTACACCACTTGTTACTTGTTTGGAGCTGTTTATGAGCAAGTCACTAAACAGGACTCTTCTCCTGGTCTGTGCCTGAAAAGGTCCAAAGTGATAAGCTTTCCACCCTGCATAACAAATATAAACAAATAAATAGTGTAGCCAGTAAAGCAATATTTCTTTGGAGGAGGAAAACAGAGAAAACCCACACAGACACAAGCAGAATATACAATCTCTACAAAGTTAATGACAATAACTCAGTACTGAAGCTTGGATCCTAGAGTTATAAGGCAGCAGTCCTTCCAGTGAGTTGTCTGTTACTACTTTGCCAAACAAAGGGCTTTTTCCAGTGCCTTGCATCTCTCAAAAACAGATAAATTCAGTCACTAGGACTAACGTGAGAGACCCAGATTTTTTTTCCCAAATGTGAACATAATCACAACAAAGGACAATATATTTATGAATTTACATTGATATCCATCACATAGATAAACAGATGAGTACAAACTATATTTCACAGTATACGGCTGTTAGAAACTGGCATGTTTGCACATATCATTTCTAATACATAGCATACGGATTTGGCTTTAGATGTAAAAATCAACACCACTCTTTGATGTATTGCTTCTCAAAGAATTGGTATGATGGTTGATAATGACATAGCAATAATTTCCGACTGGGTGTGGGTATCACCGAATTTACCCATTGTTGGCTTTGTTTGATCACTAGGGCAAATAACTTAATTATACAATGGCACTTTACTGTTCTTCTGCTCCATACAGATGTATTGTGCCCATGTTACTATAGCATGTCTACATATTGGGACAATGCATCATTGTAGTGCAGTAGAGCACATAGACAGATTATCTCTATTTGACTCTCTCTTTGTGTTTTTTAAACTTTCATAGTTGTGCCTTGATTTGTTTCATAAAGAATTCTAGATAAAGCAAACAGTAATGGAGATACAAAATTGGAATCAAGGAGAGTTTTATGTGTGTCTTGAAAAATTAATTAAAGAACAGGTTTTTGGCATCAGCATTCAACAACAACAACATTCAAAGGTATGAAATTCTAATGCCTGGCATTATTGACTAACAAAAACCCTTTCTGATTTAACAAGAAAATAATTTTATAAGGGACAAGTCAAAAATATCAGGATAATCAGGATAGTTCTGCAAAACTGCGGAGTATTGTAAGAAATGGTTACTGTCAATATGATTGATTGTAGTGCTGGTCACCATTAATCTGTGATATATAGTTTGTACACAGTTGTTCAACTATGCGTGGATATCAATGCAAATTCTTAAATATGTTGCTCTTTGTTGTGACTATGTTCACATTTGGGAAAAAACTGAGTTCCTCGCATTAGTTCTGGTGACTGAATTTATCTGTTTTTTTTTTCTCTGATTTCTTTCATATTTACCTTTTTCCACTCATAACATTTCTTATGGATGTCATTACAGAGCATATTCTAATAGAAAACAGGCTGCTCAAGAAGACTGCAGTGGTCAGACTTTTACTATTGGGATATGCTTGATTTACAATGAAAATGTGGACTGGGTGTCTAATCAATGTGCAGGGTTTTGAATACTAATGTCCATTTATTGTATAATATGTATAATGTATACAATACAGCTGTCAAAGTCTAATGTTTTGCTTGGGCCTGATTCTCATGGAACCAGTATATGTGTTTAATGTGTGTAGGACAAGAAAAGAAGGGATATAGGCTCAGCAAGTCAATTTCTGTAATGGCCATAGTGTCTTGCTGGGACTTACGTATAGTAACATTGCTATATAGGTATTGATTCACAGATGTGCACATTTGTCTATGCTTGCTTACATCAGACAAAGTAAATATAAGTGAATCGTGTTATTGATAGATAAGGAAATATGTTTATGTTCACAGTTAATTTTCAGAGGGTATGCTATAGTGATAAAATTGTCATGCTTTAATTTTCTACATGGACAATGCTTCACAGAACTGTGTGTACTTAGTGAAATTGTAATGCTGTGCAAATCATAGGCAGCCTATTATGCATATGAGACATGGATGCTAAGAAATTCACCTCAAGAGCAAAACCTGAAAGTTGATTTTTTCATCTATGGTGACAATACATGAAATGGTTGGAGGCTGGCATAATGGTTAAGTTGTTATACCTCATCAACACAAGATGCAAGGTTTGATTCTCAGATATGAGGGAAATCGGTTAGGTTTAAAATGACCCATATGGGCAGCTAGCCTAGTACTAGCCTATAAATCAGTGGGACTTGATCAAAAGTCTTAGTAGTGTATGAAGCCTTGTCTGCTCCATATACAATGAGTTGCAGAAATAAATGTACGAGTGCAAAATGTTTCCCAGTCTCATTCAAAGCCTTTGAAAATTGGTAAAATGCATAATGCTGCCAAGCTGATAGCAGGCAGAAACAAAGTGCCCCTCCTGAAGAATTGGCAGCTTTAAAAGCTGGTAGGCACTTCATTCTGCCATGTTCTGTTATTAGTATGGCATAAGAAAGTATTTAGAAGCTTTAAGAACTGTTTTTCTTCTTGCTTCAGCTTTTTGCTGGCCAGCACTGTCCACTGCTAACCACGACCATGATACCTGATTCTAGCAGAGCCAACGGTTAACAAAAGCCTGTTAAGCACCTTTCTGGCATCAGAAATGTATATAACATAGAGTATTATGATCAGAGCTCTGATCTTAACTGACTTATTATGTGTTTTATTCATGAAATTACAAGAAATTTACCTCAAAACCTTGAGACCTGACTCTTGGTGTACACTTTGAGAATACATAATAAATATCATGATTGGACACCAGATCAAATTTTTTTGTACCATCTCAGTACTTGCATCCTCTGTTAAATATCCTCAGTTATTTGAATTCATCCCAATACCTATCTCCACCAATAAGAAACTCCTACATAAGCTAAAACTGACCACCCTAGCTGCTTACCAATTCCTCTTAGATTACTTAAAAATCACTGCAAATGCAATTGTTTATTCGGACTCTATATTGATAAATAGAGCTATGTGCAAAAAATACATTCCTTCCATCTGTAAAAACTCTTTGCTTACATCTTTACACAAAGGTAGCTCATCTAGAGTTTTATAAACAGAGGACTATTGCAATCCTATTCCCTTATCAAAAATACTTGCAAAATGTATTAATTCTCAGCTTCTACATCACCTTAATTCAAATAATAGGCTGTGTGATTTCAGACCCCACCACAGAGCAAACATTGTCCTCCTTCACTTCACCAACACTATAAACCAGCACAGGAACAATGGTAACATAGTGTTAACCATGTTCCTAGATGTAGCCAAAGCTTTTGCCACAGTATCAGACCAATATTTACTCAATGAACTCTCTTCTATGGGTCTCACTCAATCCTCCCTTTCATAGCTCCTTAGTTAACTCCCTGAAAGGTAGCAAGCAGTCAAATGGAAACAGGACCTCTCCTCCTCTCCCACTTACCAAAAGTGTCCCTCAAGCCTCTATACTAGCACTCTTTCTCCTCAGTAGTTTTATTAAGAAGCTTTACACTGCTATAGACCAAATATAGTACAATGTGAAGATTTGACTTTAATATCTTACACCCCCTACAATTTCGATATACTAAGAAATCTCTCAAACGTCTTTCTCTTCAGCTGAAAGCTGGCAGAAAAAAATAAATCTGCTTTTTAATCCCAATAAAACAAAAGTGATGCTCTTTGTCACAAAACATCTCAATCAAAAAAAATCTTTCTTGGTTACATCTGCAAATAATACTAAAACTGAGGTTGTACCAAATATTAAATTACAGGGAATTGTAACTGATGACTATTTGATAAACATATTCTTCAAACAATTAAAATTACCCACCAGAAACTTGGCTCCCTTTACAGAGCAAAACAGTACATTTCGGACCCTGGAAGGAAAACCCTAGCCTCATCCAATTTACTTCTAACCCTCTTATATGCCATACCTATTCATTGAAACCTAAGCTCTACACTGAAACCCAAACTAGCCTCCTGTTACAACAAAGAAGCTATCTTTGCTACCAGCACTGCATACTGAGCTCACCACTGCCAACCCTTAAAGCAACTAAACTGGCTAGAGCTTAACAACTACCTAACATACTCACAGCTAGTTATGACATAAAAATTGATATATTATCCTAAAAAATGCTTTGCATTAAAAAAAATTACTATTGCTCTATGCCTGCAAAAGAGACCTCCTTTCTTATGATAAATTTCTAAGTATTAGTAAAGCAAATAATTGATTAGTGGACTCACTATATACCTGTTACATCACCAAACTCAGGAACTCCATCCCTCCACAATAAAAAATGACTACCAAACTCCCAAGCTACAAAATCCAGCTCATACAATACATACCCAATCCTGGTCATGCTCATTTTCATCACCTGCTTGAGATCTCTAGTGAAAACACTATCATTTGACCTCCTGTGCTTGAATCAATACATCCCTAACAACGTTCCCTTCTGCACTTGAATTAGTATACCCCTCACCTCCCCCTTAAAGACCACTTTTCATATTTCTCTTTTTCTAACTGCCCCCATCTGTAGCTCATCCTCTCTCATGCATTCCCTGTATACCAAGTTGTAAACTTTCCAGATACAGCAGTATGGAACAGGCAGCCTAGATAGATTTACTCCTATACAATGATCTCCTAGTCACATCCTAGTACCACTTTCCTCATATACAATGCTAATATTTTCCCTTATACATCATTTTTATAGCTTACTTCATTATATCTCTTTACAAACCTTTCTCTTACTGAAATGTAAGAACACTAAACTTCTTTACAACAATGTTTTCCTTTCTATAGTATAAATCCATTTACTTCCTGCAAGATTTTAGGTCTACCCAAACTGTACAGACATAGACATGTCGATGTAAAAAAATTGCTGCATATATCTGTCTTGTAATTATGTTTATTTTTCAGAGAAATGTAAGTGTTTTTCGGAGAACTGCCTGAAATTCACTTGTTAATATAAATGTACTTTGATGGAGCTTTTTTTCCCAGGGCTTCTAGTGAATATGGACTCTGCCCAGTCAGACTTTTCAAGTTAACAAAGACAAATAAATAATAAATAAATAATTGTGGTGCATGGAGCTTTATCAGTTCCACGTACAACTAGTTACAAAAAAAAAAAAAAAAAAAAAGTGTTCAGCCGGAAAAAAAACACTCGGCAAGAGCTGTCATATAGAAGCAGACCTACTGGCTTATCTCCTTAAGAATGAGTTGGGGGTGGAGTCAAAGGAAGAGTATTAGGGACAGTTTTCAAACATTGCACTGCTTCATTTTAAAGGTTAATGGAGCTCTAGGTTTGGCATTAGTATGCATTTTCTGCAAAATGAGAAGAATGAAACTGTATTTCTTGCATATCTAACTAATTGTTAATCCTTAGTGAGACAAAATATTCAGGCAAGGAAAATCCTTAGCTAAAGACCCAGTCATATTAGTACATACGGGCTGTGTAACAACTGTCACATCTTCTCCCAAGCATTGTTACAATTGGGGTCTCACCCTATAGAAGTATTTTACAGTTTTATTTTTTTCCTGACACTGGAGCAGAATCACAACACTCCACGCACTATATTTTGTAGTGCACGGAGCACCTCAGTTATGTTGCAAAACTGGTGAAAAAGAGGGTTTTTAAGCACCATCTCAGCACTGTTGAACATTATTCTTTACATTAACAGTGCTCATCAGCCACAAAAGCAGAGCAGCAAGGCACCGTTACACAAATTAAACAGCTCCTTCTAATGTTTTTTGTTAAGTCAAAATGAACTACTTACTGCCTTCCCAATGCTCATCTGTAGTGGCCACTTTCTGTATGTCATCAGTTAGTGTGTTATAACTTTCTAAATCTGTAAAACACTTACTGCTACTACACTGCTTTCTTTCCGTCTTTTGTTGTACATGGGAGGAGGAAAGTTCCATGCATTATAAAGAATCGTGATCAGTTCTTTCTAATTATTGTCCAGGATGTTATATGTTCTCAACATGGATGTCAAACATTCAGAGTAAATTTCTTGAATGCCACATTTTAAATGCAATGCAACATGTTTGAGATCGAAGACCCAGTTCTAATCCTTAATGCCTTTTATGCAAATGAGAATAATCATGGTGCAAGTAAAAGTATAAAAGTACCATGGATATGAATGGCTCCATTATGACGTGTTTGTATCTACACATTTTTATTAGTACTATTTTTGTACAATATTCCGTAGTAGCCTCTGTGTTGTCATACATTTGTAAAGGGGTCATAACTTTTTTAGGATGTAAAGTCTAAAAGTGCATGCTGTTAGGTATCTCCTACATATAATACTCATGCATATTACATGTTGTGACAAAAGGCGAATCATATAACAATCGCTGCATAAATCCTTTGATGGTGTCAGTGAACAGTCATTATAGAGACTCACTCAATGAAACAGTTATTCTGCATGCACTCCAGATGAATAGAACATGGAGAAGAACTTGACACGGTCTACAATGACCTCTCCCACATCTTGGTATAGAGGAACAGGCTGTGGCTGCCTGTGTGCACAAATCGATTACTGATGTTGAATAATAACATGTACAGAAGCAGGGACGTTGTACTATGTGCCTCATCTTTCCATTAGTCTCCATGTACTATTGCTCAGTATTGCAATGCCTATGGATTAGCCAATATCAAGACCTTTCTTATGGGGGCGGGCTTGGAAAAGAATACATGTCTTAAGACACTGATGTGAACTTTATGTGAATACACTGCAGATGTCATGATTAATTTCTTTCTCCCGTGAGAAGTTAATCAGTGCCATGATGTCTTATACATACTAGGCTTCTTGTCAAACATCATTGCTCTATCTTCCCTTACACTTCTGTCATCAACCTCTTTCAGTCTTGGTAAGTGTCTTGGTGTCTGCCAAGTTTTATTGGTATCACTTTACACATAGCAGCGTTAGTAGTGGATACATTTCTTCCCCTCTGTGTACAGCTGTATTGAGTAAATGACATTTCCACATTTCTCCCACACTATTGCCTGCAGTTTGTTTTATTCAGCTTTGTCTGCATTACAACATAATAGTCAGAGAAGATAACTGGTTATTGGTTGTAGTCTGGTATAATGGTTAAGGTACTAACGTCATATACACCAGGCTACAGGGGTTCATTCTGTCCTTTAAAAGAGAAATTGTCCTAGTTTAAAATGGTCCACAAGGTCATCTAGCCTCATGCTTATGAAAGTGACATGGCAAACAGCATTTGAGTATCTCCCCTTACTTGCTGTGGCCGTTATTACTATTGCTATCATTCTAGATACACAGTACTTAAAATTGCATTTTTCTCAAGTTTGTTAATGAAAAATTACTCAAATTTCAGTTTTAGTAATAACAGCAACTCAATCAAAAGAGGTTTCTTTATATCAGTACTTGAATATCTGGCTAACCAATTTTTCTACTATCATTTGTAAAACTTTCCATTTTTTCTAGTAGAAAGTAAGGTCTGCATTTTCTGTATTTGTCTTTTTTATCTTCTGTGTGTTACAAGAATACTGTATTTTACTTTGCCCTGTTTTCTTTGTTCTACAGGAATTTTGGAAATTAATTAGTACCCTTGTTGTCCAGGTCATAAAAAGAACATCTTTGCTCACTGCAAAGTATGTTTTATAATAAGACTGAATTTTTTTGTTTTGTTTTGGTCTTTTTTGACACCTCCCACTGACCATCATCTCATCTTCCCAGACACACAGTCACCCATTCATTCCCCCTTAGTTACCAGGGAGAAACAGCATCAAACTGTTGGCCAATAGATTGTTGTGCCTTAACTCACCAGTGGTTTCAAGTATGCTTTGGGCATAGCCAGTGAGGTAAACATTTCCACATCCATGGTGGAGTGTCTGTTTGGGTGAATGATAAGTCAAGGTTTGTGCAATGGGGCACTAAAAGACCATGCACCTTCTTTGCAGTAGCACATCACTGTCTCAGTCGCTCCAACCTTCTAGCCTGGTGTGCACTGTACTTATGTTCTCTGGTTCCACTGACAACACAATGACTACATCTCTCTCCAGCGTACACCTTCTTCCTCACCCCTTCCCTTCAGAAATAGGGACAAGTAAGCATTGTCCCCTCATTCCTCCTCATCCTCTCATCAGCTCCTTCAGTGTTAGAGACATTAATCAAACTCTTGTCCGCTGGATCATAGGCATGGCTTCTTCCTGTTATGCCATGGAAATGAGGAGGTCAGACTGAAACTTAAAAGATGCAGTGCATGGAGAAGCAGAAATTAAGTATAGCTTCCTCATACACTGATGCTTACAAGAATCTCTAAGCTGAAAAGATGTTCTAAAAAATGTTTTAGATCAGTTCACAGAAGCCAGTTACTTATATCTTTAATTCTTAAACAGTTTAAAAAAGAAGGCAGAAAAGATGGAATGTAAAGTGTATGTCATCATCATCTTCTTTTGGCTGTTCCCATTAGGTGTCGCCACAGCAGGTCACCTGTTTCCATTTCTTTCTGTCCTTTGCATCTTGCTCTGTCACACCAGCCACCTGCATGTCCTCTCTCATCACATCCATAAACCTTATCTTAGGCCTTCCTCTTTTCCTGTTACCTGGTAGCTTCACCCTTAGCATCTTTTTCCTGATATACTCAGCATCCCTCCTCAGCACATGTCCAAACCAACGTAATCTTGCCTATCTGGCTTTGTCTCCAAACCTTCCAACCTGGGCTGACCCTCTAATATACTTATTCTTGATCCTGTCCACCCTCGTCACACCCAGTGCAAATCTTAACATCTTTAACTCTGCCACATCCAGCTCTGACTCCTGCCTTTTTATCAATGCCACTGTCCCCAACCCATATAACATAGCTGGTCTCACTACCCTCTTGTAGACCTTCCCTTTCACTCTTACTGGTACTCATCTGTCACAAATACCACTTGACACTCTTCTCCACCTACTCCATCCTGCCTGTACTCTCTTCTTGACCTCTCTTCCACACTCACCATTACTCTGAACTATTGATCCCAAGTATTTAAACTCATCCACCTTTGCCACCTCTACTCCTTGCATTCTCACCATTCCTTTATCCTCCCTCTCATTCACACACATATATTCTGTCTTAGTCCTGCTGCCCTTCATTCCTCTTCTCTCTAGAGCAAATCTCCATCTCTTCAGGGTTTCTTCCACCTGTTCCCTACTCTCACTACAGATCACAATGTCATCTGCAAACATCATAGTCCACGGGGACTCCTGTCTGATCTCGTCTGTCAACCTGTCCATCACCATTGCAAATAAGAAATGGCTCAGAGCTGATCCTTGATGTAATCCCACCTCCACCTTAAACGCATCCGTCACTCCCACTGCAGACCTCACCACTGTCACACTACCCTCGTACATGTATGTGAACTTGTTTAATTGCCTTTTTTAAAATCATTCTGAAATGGAGTAATGCTAAGCTAGACTGAGCAATCACCATAATTATTAACAGTCTGGACAGTTGCATGAAATGGACCAAGGGCTTGATATTATGGTGAAGGGTCAAGGCAGATGTTGTCCTTTTAGAGGAAAAGAAACTTGAAGCTAAACAGATGTTCATAGGTTCATAGGTTCATAGGTTTATACTAGGCTATCTGCCCGACGGCATTTACAAGCCTAGCCCATAGTTTTGTGGCTTATGCCACCCCTTTAGTATGGGGAACTATACCCATTATTTTGCTGTGCCTCTGTCGAGCAGTGACACTGAGGTAATCCCTGGGGTATATCTGCGATCTCCCATCCATTGGTCAAGATTTCTCTTGAACAAGGCCAGCGAGGTGCTCTGCCTCACATATACCGGGATTTTGTTCCACAGCATAGGGAGTCTTTGGGTGATGAATCTATCCCTCCAGCACGTCCTATTAATAACCGTGTCAAGGTTTAAGTCTCCCGCCCTTGTGGCTCTGATGGATCTAGATTTATTGAGGTGAAGCATATTCATCAAATCTGGGTTTGACATGGCCTTGTATGTCAGGCACAGGTCACCTCTGAGCAAGCAGTAAGCGACTGAATAGAGCTGAAGTTCTTTCAGTCGGGCAGCATAGGACAGATTTTTGAGACCCTTTATCCTTTTGGTGAGGAACTTTTGTGGCCTCTCCAGCTGCTGCAAGTGTCGGGTCAGATACATTCCGAATGGGGCATTGTACTCAATCATTGGTCTGATGAGTGATGAGTACAGGAAACTATGACCTCCCTTGATCTAGATGTGAATCCCTTCATGATAAGGTGGGCAATGTAGAAGGTCTTCCTAACTACTTTAGCTACATGGGTGTCGAATGACAGGCTACTGTCAACCTGGGTCCCCAGGTCCCTAATAACTTCTTCTGTGCTCAGTGGATTGCCACCTATGTGGTAGCTAGGGGTAACCTTGTTTTTCCCGAAGGGTATGACTATGCATTTTTTGGCATTTAACTTTAGGCCATGGCTCTGGCACCAGTTATCCATTTCTGTGAGACCTTTCTGAAGGATATCTGTGTCAGATGTGTTTTCGACTACGGCGCCCAGTTTGCAGTCATCTGCAAACTTTGTCAGCCATAACCCTCCTGTGTTTGCTTGTACTTGAGAAGTAGATGCCAAACAAGAGTGGGCCCAGGACTGAGCCCTGTGGGACACCACTTGTGACAGGCTTAGAGTCTGACATGGCGCCAGCAACTCTGACCCTGTGGGTTCTGTCACTCAGCCAGTTTGCAACCCATCTTGTGATGTATAGGTTAACATTTAAGCTGATGAGTTTTTCAATGATACCCGAGTGGGGTATTGTATCGAAAGCTTTCGCCAGATCGAGGTATGCTGTATGGACTGCTTTTCCCTCATCAATGGCTTTGGTGACTGTTTCGAAAAAGTCAACCAAGTTTAAGAGGCATGATCTGCCTTTGACAAAGCCAAACTGGGTTGGATCCAAAGTCTGCAAATTCCCTATGTCTTTGTTTATGAGATCCATTATGATCCTCTCCATGGCTTTGCAGATAAGGCTTGTCAAGCTAATGGGCCGGTAATTTCCTGGGTCGGTGGAGGCACTGCCTTTATGAAGTGCGACCACTGTCGCAGTGCACCACTTCCTGGGTACGTATCCAGAGGTGAGACTATGGTTAAACAGCTGTCCTAGCTGTGGGTTTAATTCCTCGTTGAGTTCGTGGAGCACACAGCCGAGGACACCATCAGGTCCCATGGATGCTGTGTTTTTTGCTTTGGAGAGAGCAGTTCTCATTTGGGCGTTAGAGATGTTTGGGGGCTACAATCATTTGGTATAGATATCTCACCTTTTGGGGGGGAGGGGGGGGAGAAGTTTGCACTGAACCTGTCAGCCAGTATGTTGGCAATGTCTGTAGGATCAGTAATCTTCACATGTGCTGTTGAAGATATGGATAGACACCACTCTGTGTGTGTGTGTGTGTGTGTGTGTGTGTGTGTGTGTGTGTGTGTGTGTGTGTGTGTGTGTGTGTGTGTGTGTGTGTGTGCATGTGAGTGTGTGTGTGTGTTTGTGTGTGTATGTGCACATGCACATGTTAGTATTCATGAATAAACCTTGTAACAGAGGATTTGTGGTGATGTTGAATGATGATAATGATGGTAGAAGGTTAGCAGTCCTCTTTGAAATAAACATGGGTCTCCCTACCCTAATAGTTTATGAAGGGCTGAATTTGGATTGTTCTAAATACAACCCCAGGCTGACTAGTTAAGGTATCCCCAAATTTCCCTTCTAGAATTTATATCACATGAGAGGAAAAATATTAATTCCTAGGTGCAATAACAGAGATGGTGGCCTGCTGATGGAAATACCATAAATGGTCTATCAATCACTACACAGTCTTATGGAGTATTTTACACTTACAGGTGTTTGGAGAGTTTAAAAAAGCTCCTAGAATGTATTAAAGTATTTATTTATTTATCTGTTTATTAGTCTGTCTATTTTTTATTTTTATAACTTGGTAGACAGGCTGATCCTGGTTCCCTGTTCACCCATGACCCATGCACACTGGCAGGTACATGCAGTTAATAGGAGCATGCATATTTAGAAAAGTTAAGTGTGTGTTTATCTGCAAGTACCCGAACACCAGTAGGCAATGAATACATTATGACTGACTGTAGTGTACATACGTTACAACTTATGGGGCACTATTACCATATTTGCATATTTACAAAATTGATATGTCAACTGTAAACAGGAGAGGAGACTCTGTGAAACATATAAGGAATATTTTGTTATGGCATAGTTTTGAAACTTACTCTTTTCTCAATAAATCATTTCCAGCAGTAGGAACATTTAAGCTCATCACAATTTATACTTAAACCTTACTTATTTCCATCATTGTGTAGCTTTGTCCTATTGCGTTCTTCCTGTCTGTCTCAAATCTTCTTCTTCAAGTTAAATCTATAAAATCTATAAAGATAAAGATCAAATATATATTTTGCCCAGGCTATATTATCTAGTTATCTCTGTTATAAAGAGTGCACTGTATTTAATGTCATCTGTATGAAATGCAGCTTGTAAATACTCTATCTATTGATAATGTTTCTCAGTTTGTTATAGCTGTCAAAATATTTTCTATATGTTATCAGTTTACAGTGTATGAGCTGAAAAATTTTACTTAGTTCATGTCATTCTTCTATATGAGACTTTGTAATAACTTTATTTAACTGCCACCATATTATGTCTATGAAGCTTTTCTTCCTAGGCCTCTGCTGAAAATAGGATATTATCCCAAATGGACTTTCCCAGTAAGCAAATGTCAAATTAAAGAAATAAATAAATAATAGTTTGGCTACTGCTTTCCTGCACATGTGCCTGGACCACCATAATCAGTGCAAATGAAGCTAACAAGTCTTCTGCATTCACGTCCTCATTTTCTTGTCTGTCCCACAGTGTGCATTCTACCATCCATCTTAGGTACTTCATCTTCATTACTTGTAGCTTCCTCAGGTCCTCTAACTTCCCTGCCCTAAAATACTGTAATACTGGTCACACCACCACTTTTTACACCTTCAGTCTCGTTGACATTTTAAGGTTACACACATTGTGCCAGTCGGCAGCAGCCCCTCTGATTCTAGCTTTGACCTCCACATTCAGACTTCCCTGAAGAAGTTCCTATTAATTGTACTGGAATGAAAGTTCTCACCAAAAAGTTTTACAATGATGAGGCTGCACTAGATTCCTAGAGGTGTCTCTATAATGATCCAAGAGAAAGGCCTAGAAGCAGCATCAGGGTTTAATGAGTAGTTGATGTGTGCCCTGCTGCTGACTGCACCTTTGGAGGGTGATACCGTATATAAAAGTGAATCGACTCATTCCCACTCGATGATGATGCAGAAACAGATGGGTCTGTATGATCCCTTGAGGGAACTGCTTATACTGTTCTGCTCTATTAAAGAGGCTTTAACCTTATTAGTGAGTGACACTCGTACACCTTTGAAGAGCATGTCTACTTCCTATCTTTAGTCCATTCCTTTTGTGCCCTAATTTGCAGTCCTTTTATTCTCTTTGCAGTTGCATAGTTATTGGCGACTTCTTAAGGAATCTGTGCATGGGGGTGGGGCTCCTAATGTTAACACAGGCTTAGTATTGGGATTGTTCCCACCCCATTTTTCCCTTTTTATTTTATAGATTTCAAAATATTTCAGTAAATATTCTCATAGACTCCTAATAGAAATTCATCCATTGCTGGGGTGGGTGTTATATAGGGAACCCACTGCTTTGATAAACTTCCCTTACTGTTGTTATTGTATGCTTAGTTTTAAATGCTGAAGAATTTTCTTACAGAACAAGATATTTCTTTTGTCTTGATTGTTACTAAACTTTTTATTTGGTCTTTTTCTCAATGCATAGACTTCATATGTACACTTTGTTCATTTTGCATATTATAATTGTCTATCTCTTCCACTTGTACAGGACACAAGATTTTGCTTTATACACTATTTCTCATTTTTTGTTTTCATGTATTCAGTCATTTATTTGTGTATTTATTTTATTGAAATGTTCAATAAATCATAGTAATTCTAAAATAAAAAGACATTGGCCAAATATGCCCCATGGCATTTCAACATGATTTGTATTCTTTCAGTTTCTATAAGGTCCTTGCATGCATACCTGCTTAATTCATGCCGGTGATTAATAGCATTTCATTTGGTTGTATGGCACTTTTAGGGGAGATTTGATATGACTTTTCAGGTTTCCCTTACCCTCTGTATACAACGATTGATTGTCTGATTCAGGGCAACTGTTGCTTTGGGTGCAATTTTGTATGGTGGACCTTCGCAGTGTTTTCTTGAGTTTGCACATGTATGACAGCAGTTATATACATGTTAATTGCCATTTTGCTATGGCACATTACTCTGAACAGCATTTTAGTACTGGTTGCTGTACCCTGAAAGAATACTTGTAAAACAATTAATAACTTAAAATCTTTTAAATCACAATTTAATCACAGGCATGTGGCTCTGCCCCTGATCAACCACAAGCTAAATAAAACAATGAAAAACTAGTACCACTACCTAACTAATTATTTGATACATTATATTTTCTGTTCATTACTTCTTCATCCCTAACCCACCAATATTTCCTATTATCAACATCCAAATAATTCATCTCCTCTACCTCTACTACTGCCTTGCCTTACATGTGTTGCCTTCACCTCAGTCTAATATCATTCCTTTCCAA
>NC_056727.1:246807458-246864958 GCF_019279795.1 Protopterus annectens | reverse complement strand
CATATATAAAACAGAGAATATAGAAAATAATACAAAAAATAATGAAAAATAATAAAAAATATGGAAACAAAAGCAAACAACATATATATTACACTATATTTACAGTCTCAGTAGACTGCATGTTATCTATTACTTAAAAATAAAATAAATTAGCATACAAATCATACAATAATACAATTTCAGACTAAATAATCCTCGAAACTGCATTACATTGCATTTCAAACTCTTCAGTTTTGTTTCTAATATCTCCCCTCCTAATACTAGGAAAATTCCTTTGAATAACTTGAAACCTAAAAATATGATCTGGGGTGTTAATACTAACATGCAAACTGAAGAGTTTGAAAGTCGGTGGATTATTAGGCTTAGAGCGGATATTGCGCCAGGGTTGAATGACAGGGTATCCATCAAGCCAGTTTTAAAAGGTAGACCGCTAAGGTAATGAGCTATATTAAATGTAATGCAGTTTTAAGGATTATTTAGTCTAAAATGGTATTATTGTATGGTTGATATGCTAATTTATTGTATTTAAAAGTAATAGATAAGATACAGAATATTGAGACTGCAAATATAGTGCAATATATATGTTGTTTGCTTTTGTTTCCATATTTTTTATTTTTCATTATTTTTTGTATTATTTTCTATATTCTCTGTTTTATATACATGTGTATTTTTATTTTTATATATTTTTTATTTTTCATATGAATACTATTATATGAAGACATCCTTAATATTTGGAATATTTAACAGATTTGATTTAGAAGTTTATAGTGTCTTTATGTGTCATTTTGTTAATAAGGATAGTCCTCTATTTTAAATGATGAAATTTTATAGTGCAGCTTTGAAGTATGTGTGCCTTAATAATAGATAAATGTGATTGCACTTTAAATGTAGGAATACGTTCATTTTATTAATTGAAAGTGGAAATGATGTCACTGCATTGTAAAGTATTTAAAGGTATTTTTTATGTTAATGAATTTTGTACTGGCCTAATGAAGCCTTAAACAGTGAAAGCGCTTGCCTTCATAATAAACATTTTGTCTATGTAATCGTTGCCTGGAGGTTACCTTTTGAAGACTGAAGTTTCGTTGTATTTGGAACTGATATAAGTCATTCATACAAACTTTAATTGTGACTCTAGCCGGTCTTTTGGAGCATATTGTTCTGCCGTCTCCAGTGTTTGTTTTATGCTTTTTTCATTTGGAGATTACTACAGCAGCTTTTTACTTCTAATTCTGTAACAAAACCTACAAGCCTTTAATAAATATCCTCACACAGAAGGAATGCTGCTGTATTTTTGATTACACTGTGCCCACCACTGACTCACTGATATCTAAAACTGTACAAGATCTTGTTTCTTTTTGTTAACATAAGTGCTGAAATCACATAAAAAAAAATTGAAATACTGTATTTTGAGAATAGAACTTTCCTCCAGATGTGCCAAAAGAATAAAAAATGTGAGTATTTGACTTTTCTTTTTGCAAGAAAGTGTATGTTTTTACCTGAGCAATTGTGAGTTAATAAAAGAAGGTTTGGGTGGGGCTTGACCCACTTTACATCAAATACTATTTTTTTTTCTTTCCTGCTGCAGACCATCAGCTGCCACCAGCACCTCTTCTTATTCACCAGGACTACTGGAACTTTCTTAGCCTCCACTGGGCTTAACCCGACCCATGAGTGGAGCAAATGAGCAGATCAAGGGTGCTGGTTCAGCATCATACTGCTGCCGAGAAGTGTAGTCTACCTTTTGTCACCTTGGGGCACCCATATCTGCTCTACAGTTGCTACCCTCTAGAGGTGCAAGCTGGCCTCCATGTATGCACAACCTCCTGATTACGTGGTTCTCAATTATGCAGCATGAAACTGATGAGCCTCATATACTGAATACTGATGCAAGCCTAGATTGCCTTCTTCCCTTCCTCTCACTCCCTAGAATGGATAACCTCTTCTTCCCATCCTCCCCTGCGCCTTTCTAGATTCATGTGTTAAAAATAGTATACTCTTAACACTTTTTTTACAAGATATCTAATAAAAGTAAAATATATATTGTATCATATTTTAAACTGTGACATCCTGTTCATGGATAGTAGCATCCAGATAATTATAGCTTCAGCTTAAAGAGACAATCTCAGTGTTTAAAATTAGGGTCCGAGTTAAACTGACAGAAGTCACACCCACTTTGACATGTCACTTTCATTCCCACCCACAGTGTAATTTTACTTGTAAATATCCTGTAAATCCACAGTTCCAGTCTTGTTTCAGCTCCCAGCATAAACTAATCTTTGGGTTTGAGTTCCTCTCCGACTCACATCGGATTGGGGAACTATGCCCCCAGCTCTTGGCTCATATTTAAAATAAAGAAAGCTGTGCCAGGGAAATGGGACATCAGTGTATACTCATTTTTAAATTTTGCATCACTCATGCTTCTACAGATGTACAAGCAGACCCCTCATACAAAATAGTGCATTTGTCTAGTAGTTTTCAGAAATCAGCACGTATCAAACTAGAAGCTGAAAAATAAAAAGAAAAGTGTGTCTACTAATGCTCTGACCTTCTGTCACTTGCTTTCTATGGAATTTCCAGCAGGTCAGAAAGTCACTACATCAGGCTAATATTCAAAAATCAGAATACAGTAAAATATGAAGTTAAGAGAACTATGGTTTCCACTACTCTTTGCCTTACTCAGATGCTGTCTATAGGTTGAAGCCATGTCATAAAATGTTTCTAGATGGCTAGGATTCACAATCATCTCAAAATAAAATAGGAAATGAAAGAAACTAAAAAAAACTCTTGTTTACTAATGTTTTAAAAGCCTTGCATTACTAATGTGCTTTCCAAAGTAGCAGCAGTAGTCAGATCATAAAATGCCTGAAAGGCTACTTTTCTCAATAAGTAAAATGCACAGATTAAGCTAATGAATGGCTCACATAGGAGAACTGTTGTCAGTACAACTGCAATTTGAGATGGAATTTGGCCAACAACTTTGAAACTTCCTTCAGACACTCTTCCCCCACTCCACCCCAGCCAAAGATGAGCATGCTCAGAAAGGCAAACCTGAAATGTAAACAAAGGCTAAATCAAAACAAAAAATCCCTGGGAATGTCCCTTTAAGAGGATGCATGTGACCTAGGCCCAATAGCCTTGTCTGAATATTTTACCCATTTCCCTTTCCAATGACCCCATGACCTCAGTTACTCATCTGCAGTGGCTCATTTCATAAAAAAAAAAAAAAACTTCTGTTATATGCCCTTATAACTTGCACCCTTTCTAGATATTCTTTCCCTTCTGTTTATTGAGTTTTTTAAATCTTGTGTCTCCTGAAATTTAACAAACTATTTCACCCTTGCTCATTTCCTTTGTCCCAAAACAGAGAATTTAAATTTTTTTGTGTCTTTCATTCTAAATTGTTATTCTGCTTCTTGCAATTCTCATTGGTATAAACATTGAACACTCTCAAAACATATACACCATCATCATGCCCTGTCCCTATTTTCCCAGACAGACATAATCATTTTTGGGGTTTTATATCATATGTGAGTCCATCTCATTTTGTTTGCCAGAGGGCCTCACCAATTATTTCAGTGCTTCTAACATTATCCAGACAGCTGGTCATTTTGCTAATATCCTGGTTCACCTCACCACACTGAACTTTAGTTTCATCCCCCAATATTTTAGTTTTTATGACCTTTCACTTATATATTGCTACAAGCTTGCAACAGAGACTCTTACCTGCTTTATATCAATCCTGCTTTGGAACCATCTGGGGTCAACCTTCATCTTTACTCTTTACTTCACATTTTTACGTCTAAGTGCCTGCTTTGCCAACTGCTGCAGTTAGCCGTTTAAATCTTAACTGCGCAATATCATCTAAATGACATTCCTGCCATAATAGAAGCTAGCTTTTTAAACTATAATGTTTCTCCAACAATAAAGCCGTATTCCTTTGCACCCTGCCCATATGCAACTATCCAATGTCCATATTACCCCATGTCATCTTTTTCCCACTTTTTTCTCTGCATAACCTGTTTTCTAAATTCCTGTCATGTTCCTTTGTTATACCATTAATGATCATCCACAGCTTCTAATTTGTATCACAGCTGCATCCTGAAATCCTCCTCCTCTTCCTGTCTACCTTTTCAACCACGCTTTAGTTCTTTGATCCTGTTTTGTTTCATTTATACAATTCACTGTTTGATCCTGTTTTGCTTCAGTTATACAATTCAATATCTGCTACACTCCTTTGTACATCTACTACCCTACAGTTTCCTTTAACTTTGGACCCTGCCTGCCTCCCCAAAGTTAGCCTCTCACTATACATACTTTTGCACCTTATTAGAGTATGTCATAAAACATATAAAATGTTTGGAAAATCATAATCTGTGTGAAGTTTATTGTCTATCATCCACTTTTACCTACTTCATGCAGTAAACTATTACATTGCTGAAAAAGATTTTTCAGGCAGTTCTCTATGAATTTGCAAAATAAACTTTAACTTTAAATTATGATATGGGATGATAAATCCTTGACAATGATCCATATGTTCCAGGTTTGGAAAGTGCCCTTGGCGGTGCAGCAGCCAAACAGATGGGGTATAAAGGAAAGGAGGCACTGCTGGTGTGTCCTTTCTAGGGGAAGGGAGCACATCTGTATGCTGTAGCGACTTCTAGTGAAGTCTGGAGACTCACTGCAGTAGTGTGTAGGGTCAGGTGTGCTTTTGGTGTGCACCAAGGCAGCTGACACATCTGTGCATGAATGAACACTCTACAGGGTTGGAAATGCGCATTTCCAGTTTTTTATATTCAGTTCAACCACAATCTGAATGGATAAGCCAATGAAGCCAAACATTCCTTTCCTTACTATGATGCATTTTTCTTCTCTTGGGTAGTTCTGTAACCTGTGAACAGTCTAAATGAGGTAAACACATAGCAGTCCTGACTTGGAGATATGATGAAAAAGACAGAACTTCATTTATGACTGCCTGTCTGATGACCCCACTATTTTTACTTTAGTATGAATTTGATACCTATAAGAGATGGAATACAGGAACATATGAGGACAGTAACCTTATATTTGACCAACAGGTGCCACGGTGGTAAGAAAGGCCTTCTATATTGTGCAGCTTATAAGTAAAGGAATAGCCTCTGAGTGCAGAAATGTCATAGTCCACCATTTACTCTGCTTTTATCAGGCCAGCCATTGAGTACAATACTCTCTTTGGCATATATCTGGCCAGGCATATGCAGCAGCTCAAATACCCACAGAGGTTCCTCACAATGAGAATACAAGGCCTAAAGCATAAGTTATACATGAAATGCCTCAAAGCACTGTCACTGAGTTCAGTATTCTACAGTCTGTTGGGAGGGAAAATGTGGCTAGCTTATAAAGCATCCTCCAACCCTATACTGGCAAACCTATTGCACATTCACAAGTCAGTCGGTATCAGAAATACTTATTTTAGGTTCATAGGTTCATAGGTGTGTACTAGGCTAATGGCCCTGGTGCCTTTACAAGCCTAGCCCATAGGATTACCCTGGCATCGTGCCACCTGACCTTAGTTCCTAGTGCCTCTGTCAAGCAGAGTTACTGGAGTGAACCCCAGGGTGAATTTTCTATTTCCCATCCACTCATCAAGATTTCTCTTGAAGTGGGCCAGTGAGGTGCTTTGCTTGACATGTATGGGAAGTCTACTCCATAGCATGGGCAGTCTCTGGGTTATAAACCTGACCCTTCAGCATGTTCTGTTGATTGTGGTAATGAGGTTGAGGTCTCTGGAGCGTGTGGTTTGGAGGAATTGGGATTTCTTTAGATGTAGCATTTCTAACAAAGTTGTGTCAGACATGGCTTTGTAAGTCAAGCAGAGATCGTCTCTAAGCAGATGATATGAGACAGAGAATAGTTGGAGTTTTTTGAGTCTGTCCATATAGGACAAGTGTTTAAGGTCTATGATCAACTTTGTGAGGTACTTTTGTGGCCTCTCCAGTTGTTGCAGGTGTCTAGTGAGGTAAATGCCAAATCGGGTATTGTACTCGATGATTGCACTAATGTGGGAAGAGTAGAGGGAGACAATGACCTCTTTCTTCCTGGATACAAAACCATTAGTAATGAGATGTGCCACATAGAAGGACTTTCTGACCACAGTGGCAATGTGGTGGTCAAAAGAGAGGTTGCTGTCAACCTGTGTTCCCAGATCTCTTCTAACGCCTTCTGTGTTCAGTGGACTACCATCAATGTGGTAATTCAAGGGAAATGGATTTTTCCCAAGGGGGATGACGACACACTTTTTGGCATTGAGCTTAAGGCCATAGTTCTGACACCAGCAGTTGGTCTCATTGAGGCCTTTTGGTAGGATGTCATCATCACTTGGGGAGTTATTAATAGCTCCCAACTTGCAATCGTCTGTGAACTTTGTCAGCCAAAGTCCCTTCTTGTTGGCCTGGACTTTAGAGAAGTAGATACCAAACAGGAGAGGATCCAGGACTGAACCTTGTGGGACTCCACTTATGACTGGTCGGCAGTCTGACTTGGAGTCAGCTACTTTCACACTGTGGGTTCTATCTGTGAGCCAGCTAGTGATATAGGGGTTGATGCCTAGCTTAGTGAGTTTTTCTATGATACCTGAGAGGGAATGGTATCAAAGGCCTTGGCCAGATCAAGGTAGCCTGTATTAACCACCTTGCCTTCATCCACAGCTCTGGTGACTGACTCAAAGAAGTCGACCAAGTTGAGCAGGCATGATCTACCCTTCACAAAACCAAACTGTGTAGGCTACAGAGTTTGGAGATTCCCTATATCCTTGTTTATTAGGTCCATGATGATGTGTTCCATAGCTTTGCATATCAGACTCATCAGGATAATGTGGCGATAATTCCTGGGGTCTGTAGTTGCTCCTCTTTTTTGGAGAGGGATGATTGTAGCAGTGCGCCATTCGGTAGGGACAAAGCTTGAGGTGAGGCTGTGATTGAACAGGACACATAGCTGAGGTGCCAGTTCACTCTGTAGTTCATGTAGAACACAGCCAGAGATATTGTCAGGTCCCATAGAAGCTGTATTTTTGGCCTTGGACAGTGCTGTTTAAACCTGTGCAGCAGTAATACTGGGTGCCTGGCAATCTATTGGTATTGTGACTGGTGCTTTGTGGGGAAGGGAGAAGTTGGCACGGAATCTGTTAGCCAGTATATTGGCAATATCTGTTGGCTCAGTATAGGAGGTACCATTGTGCAGTAGCTCAGAGCAATTCTGGGTATTGCCGTGGAGATTCTTTACATAACTATAGAAGGCCTTGTTGTTCTCTTTATTATCTGTTGCAATTCTGTTTTCATAGCTACCTTTAGAGAATTTGTTTAGGGATCTCAGTCTTTTGTTGAGGCTGATAAGGGATTTTTTCCAGTCTTGGGACTTCACCTTATTCCACATCAGTTTCCTCCTTCTGTTGTAGAGTTTGTTTCTGGCAGGGGACCACAAGATTGGCTTCCTTTTTTTCTGAGAAGAGAATCTTGGTTTTATTGGGTATGGTGAGATCCATGCATTTGTGCACATGTTCGTACAGTGCATTGGCGTATGATTCGGTGGGCATGCAACAATTCTCCAGTTGCATGGGTGCTGTGAAGTTAGCCACCTCTGTTTTTAGGAGCCCAAAGTTAGCTTTGGAGAAGTTTTTCATGGTGGTCACCTTTGTGGGTGGGGTGGGTGGTAGAAATATGTATTTCCAAGGGGATTAGTTTGTGGTCGGATCTACGAACAAAAAAGATGAACCAAAACTGTATAAACACAAATTCTACAGGAACACAAAGCCCAAAATAAGTCACAAGAATTTATTTCAATGAAGAGCTTTTCGTTGATGTTAAGACGCCAACTTCTTCAGATTTAAAAATCAAGTACGTACATGGCAATATATGCTTTCTTTGTAGTCATATGACTACCATCAGCTGACAATAACATTAATTAAGATAATATACATATCAAGCACAATAAAAAGTTCACTTTTAAACTCTAAACAATAAAACTAACACATAAAAAGTAACCCACTACGCTAACACACAACTATATTGTTATGTGTTGCGATAGTTGTATAAAGGTGGGACACATTTAAAATGAACTTTGTAAAACTCCTCTTGAAAGCATGTATACTTTAATCACCTCAATAATGGGTTCACTAAAATACTAGTAAGAAAACGTACATGTGCTGAAACAGCTATTACACTCAACTGTACGTTTAGTGACTCAAGTTTACATCTACATATAATATAAAAAACTAATGATACTAAAGGGCTATACTAGCTTTCCTATAATTATTTGAAATCAAAAAATGTAAGTGGAAAATGTATGTATAAGAAACCATATGAATGTAAATATATGCATATTAACTGTCTATCTAATTGTTGCTCACTAGGCACCAACTCTTTTTTTATAAAAGAACTCATACTTGTGTAGCAAGTTATAGGATGAGAATTGTGAAAAAATATTGTTATAGGTTATCTGTTTAAACTTTTTAACTTTAATAGACGAGAAATGTTGCAAGCCTCATTTAATCCAGGGGGAAAGAACGCGTTAAGTCTAATTTGCCACAATAATTCACGTTCTTCGAGTAACAGGCCAAATGATCCCCCTCTAATGTCAATATCAATTTGATCAATAGCTTTAAACAAAAAAATGTGGTTATGGTAATATGCAATGTGCCTAGCTAACGGGTTCTCCTCTTTCTTCTTTACTATAGCATGGGTGTGTTCATACTCACTATCTCTCAGTCTATGTTCGGTTTTCCCGACGTAAAAGACTGGACACAATTGGCAACTTGCAATGTAAACCAGAAATTTAGAGTTGCAATGCAATTTCTTCCCTAATCTAAACCTCCTACCATTAATATGGAAGCTCTTTCCTATCTCTATATGCCCACACATTTTGCAACAACCACCACAAGTAAACATTCCTACTTGTTTAGATAAGCAGCCCATCGTTTTTCTTTCCAGTAAATTCTTTAGATTGGCCCCTTTCCTAAAACCTAGTTTAGGTGACTGACCCAGTTTATTTATTAAAAATTTGTCAAAAGAAATAAGGTCCCAATTTTTGGACAAAATCAACCATATCACATGACTATCACTGCTAAACATTGTTATGAAACTCATCACAAATTCATTGATGTTACTACTGTTATGTTGTATTTCAGCAAGTGAATGCTCATGATTAATACCAACTAGATCAAGGGTCTCTTGGCTAGTATCACGTATTGTAAAATTATTAAGTAGTGGTTTAAACAGGCCAGATTGTCTCTTATTACTGACTTCCACTACTAAAGATTGAATTAAATAAGATGGATATCCACATTGTTCAAACATACTACTCAGTTGTAAACATTCATCCCTAAAGTCTGAGTTTAATGTTACCATCCTAGCAGCTCTAATAAGTTGGCCTTTTACGATAGAGCACTTTTGATGGAACGGATGGTTACTCGAGAAATGAAGGAATGAATTAGAGTATGTCTTTTTCCTATGGATTTTTGACACATATCTTTCATTCAAACAATCTTTAACTAGTTTACAGTCTAAATACTCTATACAGTTTCCGCTAAAATTAGATGTAAATCTAAGAAACCCCGTGGTTGAATTTAAATAGGTAATGAATTGGTGGGCTTGTTGTTCGTCGCCTTTAAACATGACAAAAATATCGTCCAAAAATCTTGTATAAAATACAAGATTCACTCTATATTGAGAGTTTTTAAAAATGAACTAGTTTTCCCAATATGCCAAAAACATGTTGGAAAAACTAGCCCCACAGGGCGATCCCATGCCCACTCCACATTTCTGCAAGAAAAACTCATTGTTAAACATAAAAAAGTTGTTAGTTAAAATGATGTCTAGCAAGATTTCCACCAAGTGGATCTCTTCTGTGGGTGCGTTTTTGGACTTCATCATAAGGCTCACACACTCAGTTCCCTCTGTGTGTGGTATTGATGTGTAAAGATCTTTAACATCAATTGTTAAAAAGTTATCATCTTTATTGAACTTCAGATTATTTATTTTCTCTAAAAATGACCACAAATCTTTACACACCTGTGGTTCTAATAGTATGTACTTTTTTAGTATACAGTCTACTACCTTGGCACAAGGGTATGTAACAGACCCTCTTCCATCAATCAATGGTCTCATTGGTGGATCGTTTAAGTCCTTATGGACTTTAGGTATACCAAAAAGTACAGGAGTTTTAGGCCATGGGAGTGAAATTTAATTATACATGTCAATGTCGATCAATGATTCGATAAAGAGATCGTTATAGTAACTCTTGATACGGCGATATGCAATATTAAGTTCATTAAGGGATACCTTAGTCTAAGCATCACTATCTAACATGGAAAGCATCTTATTGTTGTAATCAACAAAGTCTAAAATAGCTAACCCCCTCCCTTATCAGGTTTAACTACTCTCACTGGTGAAGACTTCAATAACTGTAATAAATTATTTTCTTGTACAGAAATATTAGTACAGGTTCTATTACATTTATAATTATTATAATTCAAAAGGTAACGGAAATCGACCTCACAAATCTGTTCAAATGTTCTTAAGGTCTGGTGTAAGGGAGGATTAAAGGTGCTAGATACTCTAAAATCTTTGTGAAGGTTGGTGTTATTTCCAAATAAGACCATCAAATTCAATTTCCTGACAAACAATTTTAAGTCAAGCACTAAATGATCCAAACTAGAAGGTTTACTTGGAACAAACGTATTCCCTTTGGCTAGTAAGTCAGTAAGTACTGGGTCAATATGTAAATATGAATAATTAAAAATATTAAAGTCCCCAGTTGTATTACAAAGAACGTTCACATGCACATAGTCCATCTCACTTATCTCCTGAAGGGGTTGTTGCGTTTTACTCGTTAGTTCTTTTGGTTGTAGTTGGAGTTCTTTTTCGGGATCGCGCCAGTATATTTGGCATCCCGAAAATTTTGATTAACTCTATTTCTATTGTTGTCAATCTGAGTTGTCAAAGGGGCTTGAATATTACTATTTTGTTTGCGTAATCTTTCACTACGTCTCAAAGGACTATTATTCTCATCCACACCTTCCAATTTGAAACTGTCCAAATTGTTGATGTTACTACCCACATTTGTTGACTCCGTGTTGACTATATTAGTTCTCTCAAAGTGTTAGATTCTTGGGCACTGGACAGTTTCGGATATGCAGTGCCAGAATCATAAGCTTGTCTGTCTCTATTTATTTTTTTGACTTTGTTAGATTTAAGTCTCTCCAGTAGTTGGTCAATACTGAAGAAGCTTCTCTCATAGTCAAATTTGTACTTTAAAAAATCAAAATCTGTAGTTATTTCGGAATTCAAAACAGACAGTTCTTTTGTCAGGGACTCGATATACATGTTGTAATGTTTTGTCATCAGTTGCATTAAGTCGAACCCCTGTTTATCAAATAACACCATTAATTCAGAATGAAAGGTAGAACTAGAAAGTAAACCTGTAGGGTACTGGTGAAAACAAAGTCCCTTAGGAACAATACGTTGTTCTAAGCAGGCATTGAAGTATGTAACTTCCAACTGAATTTTTTTCAATTTTAACAACTTAGTATCAAACAGTTTCAATTTGTCACAAATAAATTGGGAACCAACCTGTTGGTTAGTTAAAGAACTAGCCGGTCGCTCAAAGTTGTCTCCGTTCACGAATACTAAGTTAGAAGTATCCGTTACCCATTCATTAAAAGCTGGAGCGTCTATAAGCCCTGTTCTCTGATGTAAATCCAAAGGTTGGTCAACTCGATGGGCATATGGACTCTGGCGTTGAGACCCTAAATTAGGAGCCGTAATACGTTGAACTGCCGAAGTGGAAGCAGCTACAGGGTTCGCTGTATCTGTTGGTCGTTGAGTAAGATTGCCAGCTGATTGAGACAGTGGAGGCGGTTCATTATTAGTGAGCCTCACTCTACTAATGGGGGGACTCCCACACATCTGCATCGTAACAGTCCCATTTAGTTGTTTATTTTGGTTAGAGGCTTGCTCCACCAAAATAGTGTCCACTTTGTCAAGCCTAGTTGAAAGGACATCCATCCGTTGGTTCATCGCATTTATTAAGGACGTCAAATTAAGTAAGTCAGACTGTAATGATTGTGTACCAAACAAATTAGGGCTCTCGGCACCAATGGAAGAACCAGACGCCATAACTCAGGAAAAGCAAACAAAAAAGATGAACCGAAACTGTATAAACACAAATTCCACAGGAACACGAAGCCCAAAATAAGTCACAAGAATTTATTTCAATGAAGTGCTTTTCATTGACATTAAGACGCCAACTTCTTCAGATTTAAAAATCAAGTACATACACGGCAATATATGCTTTCTTTGTAGTCATATGACTACCATCAGCTGACAATAACATTAATTAAGATAATATACAAATCAAGCACAATAAAAAATTCACTTTTAAACTCTAAACAATAAAACTAACACATAAAAAGTAACCCACCACGCTAACACACAACTATATTATTATGTGTTGAGATAGTTGTATAAAGGTGGGACACATTTAAAATGAACTTTGTAAAACTCCTCTTGAAAGCGTGTATATTTTAATCACCTTGCTAATGGGTTCACTAAAATACTAGTAAGAAAACGTACATGTGCTGAAACAGCTATTAAACTCAACTGTATGTTTAGTGACTCAAGTTTACATCTACATATAATATAAAAAACTAATGATACTAAAGGGCTATACTTGCATTCCTATAATTATTTGAAATAAAAAAATGTAAGTGGAAAATGTATGTATAAGAAACCATATGCATGTAAATATACGCATATTAACTGTCTATCTAATTGTTGCTCACTAGGCACCAACTCTTTTTTATAAAATAATTCATACTTGTGTAGCAAGTTATAGGATGACAATTGTGAAAAAATATTGTTATAGGTTATCTATTTAAACTTTTTAACTTTAATAGACAAGAAATGTTGCAAGCCTCATTTAATCCAGGGGGAAAGAACGCGTTAAGTCTAATTTGCCACAATAATTCACGTTCTTCGCGTAACAGGCCAAATGGTCCCCCTCTCATGTCAGTATCAATTTGATCAATAGCTTTAAAGAAAAAAATGTGGTTATTGTGCTCTGCAATGTGCCTAGCTAACAGGTTCTCCTCTTTCTTCTTTACTATAGCATGGGTGTGTTCGTACTCACTATCTCTCAGTCTACATTTGGTTTTCCCGACATAAAAGACTGGACACAATTGGCAGCTTGCAATGTAAACCACAAATTTGGAGTTGCAATGCAATTTCTTCCCTAAATCTAAACCTCCTACCATTAATATGGAAGCTCTCTCCTATCTCTATATGCCCACACATTTTGCAACAACCACAAGTAAACATTCCTACCTGTTTAGATAAAGAGCCCATCGTTTTTCTTTCCAGTAAATTCTTTAGATTGGCCCCTTTCCTAAAAACTAGTTTAGGTGACTGACCCAGTTTATTTATTAAAATTTTAGAGATAGGAGAGAGCTTCCATATTAATCGTAGCAGGTTTAGATTAGGGAAGAAATTGCATTGCAACTCTAAATTTGTTGTTTACATTGCAAGGTGCCAATTGTGTCCAGTCTTTTATGTCGGGAAAACCGAACGTAGACTGAGAGATAGGGTGTATGAGCACACCCATGCTATAGTAAAGAAGAAAGAGGAGAACCCATTAGCTAGGCACATTGCAGAGCACCATAACCACATTTTTTTGTTTAAAGCTATTGATTAAATTGATATTGACATTAGAGGGGGACCATTTGACCTGTTACTCGAAGAGCGTGAATTATTGTGGCAAATTAGACTTAACGCATTCTTTCCCCCTGGATTAAATGAGGCTTGCAACATTTCTTGTCTATTAAAGTTAAAAAGTTTAAACAGATAACCTATAACAATATTTTTTCACAATTCTCATCCTATAACTTGCTACACAAGTATGAGTTATTTTATAAAAAAAAGAGTTGGTGCCTAGTGAGCAACAATTAGATAGACAGTTAATATGAGTATATTCACATTCATATGGTTTCTTATACATACATTTTCCACTTACATTTTTTGATTTCAAATAATTATAGGAATGCTAGTATAGCCCTTTAGTATAATTAGTTTTTTATGTTATATGTAGATGTAAACTTGAGTCACTAAATGTACAGTTGAGTGTAATAGCTGTTTCAGCACATGTACGTTTTCTTACTAGTATTTTAGTGAACCCATTATTGAGGTGATTAAAATATACACACTTTCAAAAGGAGTTTTACAAAGTTAATTTTAAATGCGTCCCACCTTTATAGAACTATCGCAACACATAACAATATAGTTGTGTGGTAGCATGGTGGGTTACTTTTTATGTGTTAGTTTTATTGTTTAGAGTTTAAAAGTGAACTTTTTATTGCGCTTGATATGTATTTTATCTTAATTAATGTTATTGTCAGCTGATGGTAGTCATATGACTACAAAGAATGCATATATTGCTGTGTATGTACTTGATTTTTAAATCTGAAGAAGTTGGCGTCTTAACGTCAGTGGAAAGCACTTCATTGAAATAAATTCTTGTGACTTATTTTGGTCTTCGTGTTCCTGTGGAATTTGTGTTTATACAGTTTCGGTTCGTCTTTTTTGTTTGTTTTTCCTGAGTTATGGTGTCTGGTTCTTCCACTGGTGCTGAGAGCCCTAATTTATTTGGTATACAATTATTACAGTCCGACTTACATAATTTGACGTCCTTAATAAATGTGATGAACCAACGGATGGATGTCCTTTCAACTAGGCTTGACAAAGTGGACACTATTTTGGTGGAGCAAGCCTCTAGCCAAAATAAACAACTAAATGGGGCTGCTACGATGCAGACGTGTGGGAGTCCCACCATTAGTGTAGTGAGGCTCATTAATAATGAACAGCCTCCACCGTCTCAATCAGCTGGCAATCTTACTCAACGACCAACAGATACAGCGGACCCCTTAACTGCTTCTACTTCGGCAGTTCAATGCATTACGGCTCCTAATTTAGGGTCTCAACGCCAGAGTCCATATGCCCATCGAGTTGACCAACCTTTGGATTTACATCAGAGAACAGGGCTTATAGGAGCTCCAGCTTTTAATGAATGGGTAACGGATACTTCTTAGTATTCGTGAATGGAGACAACTTTGAGCGACCGGCTAGTTCTTTAACTAACCAACAGATTGGTTCTTAATTTATTTGTGACAAATTGAAACTGTTTGATACTAAGTTGTTAAAATTGAAAAAAACTTTAGTTGGAAGTTACATACTTCAATGCCTGCTTAGAACAACGTATTGTTCCTAAGGGACTTTGTTTTCACCAGTACCCTACAGGTTTAATTTCTGGTTCTACCCTTCATTCTGAATTAATGGTGTTATTTGATAAACAGGGGTTCAACTTAATGCAACTGATGATAAAACATTACAACATGTATATCGAGTCCCTGACAAAAGAACTGTCTGGTTTGAATTCAGAAATAATTACAGATATTGATTTTTTAAGGTACAAATTTGACTATGAGAGAAGCTTCTTCAGTATTGACCAACTACTGGAGAGATTTAAATCTAACAAAGTCAAAAAAAAATAAATAGAGACAGACAAGCTTATTATTCTGGCACTGCATATCTGAAACCGTCCAGTGCCAAAGAATCTAACACTTTGAGAACTAATATAGTCAACACGGAGTCAACAAATGTGGGTAGTAACATCAACAATTTGGGCAGTTTTGAATTGGAATGTGTGGATGAGAATAGTAGTCCTTTGAGACGTAGTGAAAGATTACGCAAACAAAATAGTAATATTCAAGCCCCTTTGACAACTCAGAGTAACAACAATAGAAATAGTGTTAATCAAAATTTTCGGGATGCCAAATATACTGGCGCATTCCCGAGAAAGAACTCCAACTACAACCAAAAGAACCAACGAGTAAAACACAACAACCGCTTCAGGAGATAAGTGAGACGGACTATGTGCATGCGAACATTTTTTCTAATACAACTGGGGACTTTAATATTTTTAATTATTCATCTTTACATATTGATGCAGTACTTACTGACTTACTAGCCAAAGGGAATACCTTTGTTGCAAGTAAACCTTCTAGTTTGGAACATTTAGTGCTTGACTTAAAATTGTTTGTCAGGAAATTGAATTTGATGGTCTTATTTGGAAATAACACCAACCTTCACAAAGATTTTAGAGTATCTAGCACCTTTAATCCTCCATTACATCAGACCTTAAGAAGATTTGAACAGATTTGTGAGGTAGATTTCCGTTACCTTTTTAATTATAATAATTATAAACGTAATAGAACCTGTACTAATATTTCTGTACAAGAAAAGAATTTATTACAGTTATTGATGTCTTCGCCAGTGAGAGTAGTTAAACCTGATAAGGGAAGGGGGGTAGCTATTTTTGACTTTGTTGATTACAACAATAAGATGCTTTTCATGTTAGATAGTGATGCTTAGACTAAGGTGTCCCTTAATGAACTTCATATTGCATATCGCCATATCAAGAGTTACTTTAACAATCTTTTTATCGAATCATTGATCGACATTGACACGTATAATTACATTTCACTCCTGTGGCCTAAAACTCCTGTACTTTTTGGTATACCTAAAGTCCATAAGGACTTAAACAATCCACCAATGAGACCTTTGATCAATGGAAGAGGGTCTATTACATACCCTTGTGCCAAGGTAGTAGACTGTTTACTAAAAAAGTACATACTATTAGAACCGCATGTGTGTAAAGATTCATGGTCATTTTTAGAGAAAATAAATAATCTGAAGTTCAATAAAGATGATAACTTTTTAACAATTGATGTTAAAGATCTTTACACATCAATACCACACACAGAGGGAATTGAGTGAGTGAGCCTTTTGATGAAGTCCAAAAACGCACCCACAGAAGAGATCCACTTTGTTGAAATTTTGCTAGACATCATTCTAACTAACAACTTTTTTACATTTAACAATGAGTTTTTCTTGAAGAAATTTGGAGTGGCCATGGGATTGCCCTGTGGGGCTAGTTTTTCCAACATGGTTTTGGCATATTGGGAAAATGAGTTCATTTTTAAAAACTCTCAATATAGACTGAATCTTGTATTTTATACAAGATTCTTGGACGGTATTTTTGTCATGTTTAAAGGCGACGAACAACAAGACCACCAATTCATTACCTATTTAAATTCAACCACAGGGTTTCTTAGATTTACATCTAATTTTAGCGGAAACTGTATAGAGTATTTAGACTGTAAACTAGTTAAAGATTGTTTGAATGAAAGATATGTGTCAAAAATCCATAGGAAAAAGACATTCTCTAATTCATTCCTTCATTTCTCGAGTAACCATCCGTTCCATCAAAAGCACTCTATCGTAAAAGGCCAACTTATTAGAGCCGCTAGGATGGTAATGTTAGACTCAGACTTTAGGGATGAATGTTTACAACTGAGTAGTATGTTTGAACAATGTGGAAATCCATCTTATTTAATTCAATCTTTAGTAGTGGAAGTCAGTAATAAGAGACAATCTGGCCAGTTTAAACCCCTACTTAATAATTTTACAATATGTGACGCTAGCCAAGAGACCCTTGATCTAGTTGATATTAATCATGAGCATTCACTTGCTGAAATACAACATAGCAGTAGTAACATCAATGAATTTGTGACGAGTTTTGTAACAACGTTTAGCAGTGATAGTCATGTGATACGGTTGATTTTGTCCAAAAATTGGGACCGTATTTCTTTTGACAAATTTTTAATAAATAAACTGGGTCAGTCACCTAAACTAGTTTTTGGGAAAGGGGCCAATCTAAAGAATTTACTGGAAAGAAAAACGATGGGCTCCTTATCTAAACAAGTAGGAATGTTTACTTGTGGTTGTTGCAAAATGTGTGGGCATATAGAGATAGGAGAGAGTTTCCATATTAATGGTAGGAGGTTTAGATTAGGGAAGAAATTGCATTGCAAATCTAAACTTGTGGTTTACATTGCAAGGTGCCAATTGTGTCCAGTCTTTTACGTTGGGAAAACCGAACGTAGACTGAGAGATAGGGTGTATGAACACACCCATGCTATAGTAAAGAAGAAAGAGGAGAACCCGTTAGCTAGGCACATTGCAGAGCACCATAACCACATTTTTTTGTTTAAAGCTATTGATCAAATTGATATTGACATTAGAGGGGGACCATTTAGCCTGTTACTCGAAGAACGTGAATTATTGTGGCAAATTAGACTTAACGCATTCTTTCCCCCTGGATTAAATGAGGCTTGCAATATTTCTTTTCTATTAAAGTTAAAAAGTTTAAATAGATAACCTATAACTATATTTTTTCACAATTCTCATCCTATAACTTGCTACACAAGTATGAGTTCTTTTATAAAAAAGAGTTGGTGCCTAGTGAGCAACAATTAGATAGACAGTTAATATGCGTATATTTACATTCATATGGTTTCTTATTCATACATTTTCCACTTACATTTTTTTGTTTCTAAATAATTATAGGAATGCTAGTATAGCCCTTTAGTATCATTAGTTTTTTATGTTATATGTAGATGTAAACTTGAGTCACTAAACATACAGTTGAGTATAATAGCTGTTTCAGCACATGTACGTTTTCTTACTAGTATTTTAGTGAACCCATTAGCAAGGTGATTAAAGTATACACATTTTCAAGAGGAGTTTTACAAAGTTAATTTTAAATGTGTCTCACCTTTATACAACTATCGCAACACATAACAATATAGTTGTGGTGGGTTACTTTTTATGTGTTAGTTTTATTGTTTAGAGTTTAAAAGTGAACTTTTTATTGTGCTTGATATGTATATTATCTTAATTAATGTTATTGTCAGCTGATGATAGTCACATGACTACAAAGAAAGCATATATTGCCGTGTATGTACTTGATTTTTAAATCTGAAGAAGTTGGCGTCTTAACGTCAACGAAAAGCGATTCATTGAAATTAATTCTTGTGACTTATTTTGGGCTTCGTGTTCCTGTGGAATTTGTGTTTATACAGTTGTGGTCGGATCTAACCAGGGAGGAGTTGACTATTGGTGTAGAGCAACAGTCGCCCATGTTGGTAATGACCCGGTCAAGGATGTTGCTTCCTCTAGTGAGGGTAAGAATGAGCTGGTCCAGAGCACTGGAATTAACGAATTCCAGAAAGCATTGAACAAGTGTATTGGTACATAAGTAGTTTTCCCAGTTAATGGAGGTGTAGTTGAAGTCGCCCAGTATAAGAGTGTTAGGTTGGACCCTAATATTCTCTAGGGTGATTAGGAATGTGGAGTGCGAGTCTTGGGACATAGTTGGGGACCTATAGCAGTCTATGACCTTAATCGCTGTCTTACCCAATGTTAGCTGCACCTGAAGTATCTCAGATGCATTAGGTTGGGCTACCAGTCTGGAGGTGTGCACATCCTTTATGAATATGGAAACACCACTGCCTTTGGAGCTTTGGTCTGACTGTTACTTTCTCCTTATTCAACCTAGTGAGTGGGACATCAGTGTGCCTCAATATTGAGTCACCTATGACTAGTGTGCTGGGCATGCTGTTTTGCCTTAGGGGCTTTGGTTGAATGGCACACTGTTTAGGAGAGTTATGTGTCTCATGATTAGTGTTGTGTTGTGGTGGTCGAGTGCATTTCTGCCTTGGAGGTCTCTAATGTTTGGGTAGATTTTTATTGAGAGCCTCTATTAAGGTGGTTGTGTGGTTTGTGCTTTTATGTGAAGGCAGTGCTGGTGTGTGTTCTGGAGGTCTATGTGTTCCATGTGGCGTGGTGCAAGTGTTGACCTTCTCCTCTTGACCAGCTATTCCAGTCTTGGCTGGAGAGTGCATGGCTTCCAATTTGCATATACAAGTGCATCTCTCACAAGTCTGAGTATTGGGAGGTAAGAGGAGAGGGTTATCAGTGTACATGAGGCAGTTACTACATTTGCCTCAGGATGCCCAAGTTCATCAGGTTAATAGGAGAAAGCACAGGGAACTGACCTTTAGACATACCTGGAGGAGTGGCCATCAATAAGTACTAGTGCTGTTTCCTTGTAGAACATTTAGTGCTGGTAGCACTTTTGTGTAGGGAACTAAACCTTTTCTGTAACGTAAGCAGAATGGTTTTGAGAAACAGGTGCATCTCTCAGAGTTTACCACTACTCTGAAACAGATTCCCCATTCATGTGAAACAAAGTTTTGTCTGTACCTGTTCAAGCAAAACCTGGATCTACAGATAAGAATGAGGAAACTTACCACATGACTGCCCTCTGTGCTACTTATGGACAGAAGAAGCACCTAAATGTTCTTCCTCCAATATGACCCCTATAAACACTCAATAGTATTTTTTACAGATAATCACTATCCCACCCAGAGCTAATCACTGTCACATAGATAGTATATAAATAAAGACTACAGAACTAGGTATAGATAATTTTAACTAATGAGATAATCAACTGGGCTTAAAATGGCCCAAAAGGTTAATTAGACTTGTATTCACCTATGGTAATATGAAAATCTACATAACTTTGAAATCATCCCTGTTACAGTCACATTTTCCAAAAGAGCATTAGCAGTAAATACTACAGAATCAGACATAGGAAAGGTGTTAGTTAAATATGTCTTACAGTAACCGAAGAAAGGATTGTAAGGACTGTATTTGAACCCAAGCCTGTGTCACTCATATCCCCTGAACCAGGGCATTAGCCAGGTATTCTGACAAAGGTGTTAAAAATAGATGAAATATTTCAGAAGAATGTCATACAGTTGTATGATGAAAACATAATATTGTAAAACAACATACCACCCTCAAGAGATTAGAATCCTGCATCCAGTGCAATAAAAATGGATTCAACACTTCATAAATACAGACTTCACAGTTAAGTATTACCTTTGTTTTTTCACTATTGGACCATAACATGCATCTTCTCTAAGCTCATTTTATTGACAGTAAGATCTTAGTGTGTTGAAAATGACTTTTCTTCATTTTTGCTATAGGACAGGAACTATCATTTCCCTATGCTTATACACAACAAGAAATTGCTATCTGACAACCACTGTGCAAGGATTATCACTGAAAGATGATGTTAATATATAAGCCCTTTCTGGGCATATTCATGGTCTGTTTATCTATATGTTTTTGACCTGATCGCAGGCTGGAATACAGAGTATAGGCTGGAGATGAAAAGGGGAAGCAAGCAAAGAGTAGAACACAAGGTGAGAAAATAAGGAATGAGCAGAATGGAGATGGGATAGATGCCATACCTCTCAACTTCTTAGCTCAATAATCCAGGTGAATTACATTTATAATCTTATTATTTATTGACTGAACTCCTCGATCATATGTGAGACAAATGTGTTTTTATGAAGTACAGGAGACAATCATGTGTACAGTAATTAATGATTTGTGAAGTTGAAAGGTATGGGTGAGAGTATTTCTTGTGGCACAGGTGCCCATTTTATAAAAGATTGTTACTTATTTATTTGTGAGATGGGAAAGTTGGGGAAGGAAGTCATAAAATTAAGATGAGGGTAGGAAGGAGAGAATAAATCGCAAGAGATGACAGATTTGATTGACGGGTTGTGCCAATGACTCAGCCACTACTGAAAGTAATTATTGCCCTGGAGATGAGACAAACAAGCCAACAGATGCTGTGTATGTGAATGTTTGATGAGTTAAACAGCTTCCCTGAGTTGAAGAATCTCATAGTTTATTTTGTGTGTCCTTACCCAATTGTTTGAGAAATTGAGAAACATATCTCAGGCATGCCTGTCAACCTCTTGCAGCAAAAAATCTGGACAAAGCCACAAATAACGGGGGGGTACAAAGCCCCAAAAATAGGGACAAATTTTAAGTATTGTCCTTACAAATTTAGAAAATTGATACAATAACAGGTTTTGCATTAGCATGAATGTTTCAGTAGGATAAGTAGTCTGAAACTTAATTATCTGCCATTATTTTCTGACTTCAGTCCTCAATGATTTGTCAGTGATTTGCTAGAAAACCATGATTTTATGAGAAATAGACCAAAAAGGATCCCGCAGTGGTGGTGCTGCAGTAGCGTTGTCGCCTCACAGTAAGACGCTGTCCGGTTCGATTCTCAGCTAGAGCGCCTTCTGCGTGGAGACATGCGTGAATGGGCGTACCTTCATTGAAGGTTGTGTGGAAGGGCTGGTAACTTGGCACATAAAAATCAACTACCAATCATTAGCGGACCGGAGTTCTGCTGTGGCGACCCCTTACAGGGAAAAGCCGAAAGACACAACATCAACAACAAGACCAAAAATATGAGTCAAACATTTGGACATTCTGTGAAAATCTGGACAGTTGAGCGGTGTTTCCAGGAGCACCGCCTAGCTGAGTTACTTGCTTAGAGTCATATGGTAGGCAAATGAAGACATTAAACCCTGTACTACAGGAGTACAGTCCACAGCCATATCCTTCTACATCAACTACCAGACTGAGCAATGTTTTCCTGGTAAAATGTTTTGGACTGTATTCAATAAAAAATAACAGGAATGCTTAAATCTCAGACTTTGTATCCATCAGAAAATGCTTACTAATGCAAAGCTTCTAATTCTGTTAACTTTCTAAGTACATAAGAGAAATAGTTCAAATCTGGTCCAGATTTTTTCATTCTATGTTTTTATTCTTGAACTAAACAAGCTGAGAGGGTAAAAGGGAGTTGCAATGGCTTACCTTCTGTGATTCTGACAAAAACAAATTGAGATACATTTGTGACCACCACTGTTAATTCCATGCAGGAGGTTTAAGATATCACACAGTGAAAACTCTAGCTTGGCTAGATTTTTCTTGTAGTCTTTTACTAATTTTTTTTCTGTGCTACATTTTTACTTTTTGGTTTAGCTGTTAGTTGGAATATTTTGCAAACACATTAATGGTTATGGTCATCAGCTAGGTTTAAAGACCCTGTGTTTCCAGAGTATAATCAAACAGTCCACTTATGCTGTGCTGATGAGGTCATACAAAGGCCGAGATGTGCATGTTCACAGCTAGTGGCATTTGGCTTTGTTGGACTGAAATTGTCCACAAAGACTTAAAAAGGAAGAAGCAAAAAAGCATGGGCATTCAGAAGCCATATAGCCAAAACACTTGATGTCCTTAAGGGGTCATTTTAAAATATCCCATGAGCCTCTGTTACAGGAGGTTTAATGAATCATACAGTGAAAACTCTAGCTTGGCTATTTTTTTCTTGTAGTTTTTTTACTTTATACATAAGCAATTACAATTAAGAAATACTGTAAAGTTGTGGCAAATGGCCACTGTTCCTGTTAAGTTGCATGCTTATTAGTCTGCAGTCATGTACTGGTATTTTTTGTAGAGGAGAGAGAAGGGGGATTGTTCTTAGGAGGCAATAATGCCTGACCTTCATAAACCAGATTGTTTTGCAGATGCATGTATTTTAGTGTCAGTTCCCACTAAACAAAAGATGTGCTGTATTGCTGTTACTATAATATGTTTGTTGGAATTTGAAACAGCCTTTTGCGGCCACAACTATTAATTCCAATGTGTTTGCCAAGTCAACAGAAATGCCAAAGAAACCATCACAGAATTCCTCATCCACCCACAAGGACAAGTTTGTAGAGGTGGAAAAAGATGTGGCACTAGAGACAGTCAATCTTCATGGTAGGTGTCTCATTGTATCTACCTCTGTCAAACAGCCCTTCCATGAACATGCTTGGCATGAAGTTGTCACCAATGTAAATACTGTGGATCATCAGGACTGCAATTATGACAAGGTCCACCACTGAGTGACTGATATGATCCATGTTGCTATCCACAGTGCACAGGCTGTGGCATCAGAGCAGAAGGCGGCAGGTGTGGGCCATCTACCGAATAAACTTTTGCAGAGGTGGAGAACTTTTCCCTCACTTAACAGCAGTACCACCTCACAGATATACTGTGTGTTGCTGGATGTTGGGGCAGAGATAGACAGTCCCTAGAGAATTTCCACTGATTATACCTCAGATATATAGCCCTGGTATCATTATTTGGCCCCATTTTTACCTGTTAGTCACATTGCAGTTTATTAAAAAAAAAAAACAGTCCTACTTCTGTCACATAGGTACAACTGGCGTTCAGGTGCAACATTCAGGTATGGGCATGGTTGTACCTCACCATCATATAAGTTTATAGGTGCAATAATATTAGTTGCACGTGTTGTTTTAGTGACAGATCATATTTACAATGGATGTTTTTTTTTTATTTTGGTGTATTCGTAGGTGAAAATGTGACTGGCACCAGTACTGTGAAATGTCTCCTGTCTGGGCTTAGAGGATCATTATCCTTTGGTGTTGATGGTAGAGATATGATGGCACACTCAGGAGATACAGAGTGTGTTTTGGACAATGGGAATGTGATCTCCACATCACCTCCTCATGCCTGCACATACCCAATCACACTGACATCAAGACTGGACAGGTCGATGGTGACACTGCAGATTATAAAAGTATGTTGGCCCCAGTAGAGCTGTACCTGAATCTACCCCTAGCAGCCATGTGTGGAGAAGGCACACACTTGAGCAGTTGATACTGGTGCTCATTGGAGGTATGATTAGTGCCTTTCCCGGAAGGAAGTAAGTAAGTCAGGAGCTGTTGTCCATCATATCAGGTTCCATCACATCCTCAGCAGATGTTGTGAGAGTTATCCAGGCTGTGCATGCTGACATATGGGAGTGCATGAACCATAAGTGTTATTTGTTGTCTAGAATGAATTGCACATTGGCACGTGCAGTGTCTACTCTGGGTTGTCTGACAGATGAAGGGCCATCTTTGTGGCTTATCATTAGTAATGTTTACTGACCTGGCCATGGCTGGCACATCACACACCACCACCACAGCCCACAGCGCATCCCATATTTCTACAGAACATTGCCCTGTCTATCATCAAATTCCTCATATAATTTCTGACATTTCCCTTAAGCACTTTTTACTAATTGTCTGTGGTGCTGAGTGTGTTCAAGAGGTCACCATGCTGTAGCTGTTTCCTAACTATAATATTTTGTAACACAGCATGTATGGTCAGTATTTTGCACATATGGTGGGGTTATACTGCAAGGCACCACTGGATGTATCCAGGTAGGAGAACCATGACTTCAACAGCCTAAGCACACATTCTATGATAAATCTCATTTGTGCTTGGGTGTGGTTGTACCCATAGTCAGTTTGGTTATAAGAATTTCTAACTGGTGTCATCAGCTAGGGTTCCAGGGCATATCCAGCATCATTCCAAGATGCACCTGTGGGAAGTCAATCCTCACAAACTGTTGTTGGATGTTTCATATGTGCCATATGTACTTTATTAATTGAACTATGTATGTTGGTGCTTTTCTCCCTAGGCCTATGCTGAACATGGGATTCATGCCCAGTTGGACTTTCCCAGCAAACAAATGTCAATTGAATAAATAAAATGTGGGAGTTGTGGAAAATGACTGGGTGGCCTGCACACAAAATGTAGATAATGCTCTGTGCATTACAGACCACCTTGTTGATGATACGATACCCTTTGTGGTTAATGTAGCTCCTTGCAGTTCATGAGGTGGGATGTATATTTCAATGTGAGTACAGTCTACACGCCCCCAGTACCTCTGGGAAGTGATGCATAGCATACAAGTCAAGCATGGTGCTTGTTATCTTCACTAGTGTATGTGGGAATCACATATGCTACTCCAATTGATGAGGCATGGTATCAAGGAACTTGTGGAGTATTCTCATGGAAGATGCCTGAGACACCCAGACTATAATATCTGCGGGTCGCTGAAAGGTTCCTGTAGCTAACATATGTAAAACCACATATACCTTTGCATCAACTTGGATGGGTACTTCATAACTCCCACAGGGCTGCAGAAGAGGCCTACACATTTCCATGATTTCCTGCATGGTGTATCTGTCTATAGTAGCACCGGTCCATTATGTCAGTGTTATGGAGGCCATGTAATGCTAAGGGTAGTAGGAACACCTGGCATCATGTGAAGATGATGCTATGCACCGTTGGCTGTAGCAGTGGCTGAAAGAGTCTCTTTCAGATGAAAGCTTATAATATCTCTGACAATCCCTAACATTATTCAGTAGCTTACACTGTCTGAACACAAACATCTGGTTGTCTACAAATCAAAGGCAGGTGTAGCATTGCTGCATCATATTTAAACATTTTGGAATTGCCCCACCATATTTTTTTGCCTTACTACCATACCTGTCATATTTCTGCTAGCCACATTTGTATTTGTGTTTTTGAATTGCACACACCCTGTGATGGCTGCTCATCATACAAATTTGCTTAGCATGGAGAGGTAAATGTTTATTAATACTGCCCTGTATTTTAGATATCATTTTTACTTACCATAAGCAATTTTTAAATAATTCCATGATGTCATCTTTGCCATGGTTCCTGTATGCAAACATTTTCACAATAACATTAAAAAAAACTTCCAAGTGTAGCAAAACTTCTGGACCCAAAGTAGTTTCTTGTTGAATTTTGCTTTCAATTTTTTGCCAAGATTGGTATATAATGATGCATCATGACAATTAGTAGCCTGAAACCCCACAGACTCTAAAATAGAGAATGAAAAAAAAAAACCCACATCTGAACTGAGAGAGATCTTTCATAAACACTTTAAGTAAGTGGGCACCCCTTTTGCACAGAAATCATAAGTCAGTAATGTTATGATGATACTACAAAGCATGGTGTTGAATAACTTTGTTTCTATTGATTTTCATATAAATAAAAGCCATTGCCATATTCGCATATGATGGTGCATAGGGACCCCCATAACTGTACTTTTATTTGCTTATATAGGACTTTATTAAACATGAAGTTGCTGCAGTAGTGAAATAAATCATGACTGAAGATCCAAGAAAGAGCTATAAAGCATTCTCCCCATATGGACGAGCAATAGATATACAGAAACATTTTACATGAATTGCTGGCAAACATTTGTCCTCAAACTGTAACAGATAATCAATTTTATGTAAAAGAAATCTTGAGAATCCCTGATGTATGATTCAGCTTTTATGGCTTATTTTGATAAATAACAATGAATTAAGTAAAAATTGAAAAAAAATTGAAAAAAAAACGGCAACCAGAGATAAACAAGACAGGTTCTGAGTACAATGTTAACAATAGAAATTTCTTATTTTAAAAGTTTGAACCATCAATTTCTCACTGGTTGTTTCAATGCCAAAATATCACTCAAATTTTCCAAAATTAATGTACTTTGCAACCTTTAAAACCACGACATACCATCCTTCATTAGAGGGTTTAATAACAATGTTCTTATTTTTGATAATTCTTCAATGTCAACCATTCATATTTAGCACAATTTACTGGAAATGTTGCTAACCTTTCAAAACTGCATCATAAATATTTTCCACATTAAAGCTGAACATATCTGAACATTTATTTGAAATGTATTTAAGGGAGGAAAGTAACTAGATTTACAATTAATGCAATTCTAATTAAAATTTGAATAAGCATGATTTTTATCATCAGAATCAGTTACTCATATTGGTGTAGAAACTACTATCACTACAGTCTGTAAAGGCAAGGTCATCAGGACAGAAATGATCACGTGTCTACTAATTAAAGTGATAAATATAAATACAACTTACACACCACACAAAAATAACAATTTCCAGGTGGTCTAAATTAAGTAGGGACTATGTATAAATGTCAGTCCCAAATTTAGTATTGCCATCTTTGAATCACTTAAAGAAATGTATTTATTTATTTAGTATTTATTTAAGTTTGATGACCGGGGAAGTCCACTGGGCCATAAAGAGCCCATTTTCAGTGGAGGCCCGGGGAAAAAAGCTCCACATATTGCAAGTTACATATTACATGTTACAAAAGATTAACAAAGATTTGTACAGAACAATTAAAACATTTAAAGAAATATAATACAATATGTAATAAGCTTTTAGTGAGTTAACATTTAAACATAAGGTTACTAGTCCTTTTGGAGGTTGGGTAAACTGAACATTTGCAGGAAAAGGTATTTTTGTCAAATAAGCTCTTTGTAAGTAAACATTAAACAAGTAGCTACTAGCCCTTTGCAGGTTAGGTAGACCATTTTGCATGGAGAGAGTATAAGAAAATTGGATTATGGAAAGTATAGTACATTAGATAGCAAAGAGAAAATCAATCCCTGGTGGGGGCGAGACTGTTTTAGGTTGATATGAAGCAATAGAATTGGTAAATGGTAATTATTTCAGTGCAGGGTAGAAAGAGATGGGGTGGAGAGGGGTTTAAGTTGGAGTGTGACATGGGCATTCCCATTTGACTGATATATGAGAGAATAGCCGAGATTTGTAATTGGAATGGTTTGAAAGGTTGCAAAGGTGAGGGAGAGAGAGTTCCACTACTTGGCTAAGGAGTAGGACAGTAGTAGGTGGCCAGGAGGTCGTGCTGGTTTGTGGACCTGAAGGAGATTTTGGTTTGTGGATCTGAGTTAGCAGTTGGGTACATGGGGTTTTAAGGATGTTGTGAGAGATGGGCAGTTTGTGGGTTTAAAGATGAGCTTGTGGGCGATGGTGAGTTGTAGGTAACTGACATAGTTGGGGAGTTCAAGTCAATTGAGGGTGAGGAGAGAGTGGCAGTGGTGGGATGAGTTTTTTGAATTGGTTGCATATTTGCAGATCTTGTGGTTGCAGGATTCAAGTTTGGATCGGAAGCCGAGGTGGAAATTTGTGAACAGAGGGGCACCATACATCAGGGAGGGGAGCAGGAAGGTGGATGCCAGGGTTTGATGGGTAGAGGGGCTTAAGAAGCGGTTGTGTCTGTAGAGGAGACCTGTCTTCTGCTGGTTATTTTTGATTGTGGAGTGGATCTGGGTATTACATTTTAGCTCATCATCAATGATGATACCAAGAAGCTTGGTGGTGGGAACGATTTCAAGGGAGGGGTGTTGTTCTGGGTCTGTATGGTGAATGAGGTTTTGTCAATAATAGAGTTTTTGGTAGGGGAAAAGATCATTAGTTTGGTTTTATTTGCATTTAGAGCTAAGTGGTTGGACTGCATCCAGGTTTCAGTTGTGGAGAAAGCTTATTGGGTTTTTAAGGAACTCAAAAGGTGAGAAGGCTGAGCAGATGATAGCTGAGTCATCTGCTTATTGGATGACAGACTCTGGGATGGAGTGATGAAAGTTGTTAATAAACAGGTTAAAGAGTAGAGAGCCAAGAATGGAATCTTGAGGGGACACCGGTGGGTGAAGGGAGGAAGGGGGAGGTTGAAGTTTTCCACAGGACAGCTTGTTGGCGGTTGGACAGGTAGCTGGAAAACCAGGGTATGGTGGAGGGAGAGTGATGTAGCGTGGAAAGTTGGGATACGAGTAAGGTGTGGGAGATGGTATCAAAGGCTTTTGACAAATCTAGGAATAGCATAGATACAAATTAGCCTGAGTCTCGTTCAATGTTGATGGTTTCCAGAAAGGAAAGAAGAGGAGTCATGGTGGAGTGGCCAGGGTGGAAGCCATGTTGGGTAGGGGAGAGGAGATTGTTTTGGGTTAGGTGTGTCATTAGTTGCACTTGGATGGTTTTGTCTAGAATTTTAGAAAGAGGGGAAAGGATGGCAATAGGCCTGAAGTTGGTGGTGTCAGTATTCTTGCCACCTTTGTGTAAGGGGATGATGTTGGCACGGCACCAGATGGAAGGCATGTATGATTCTTGCATGGATCTATTTATAAGAATAGAGATGGGATAGGTGATGCTGTCTGCAAATAGTTTGAGGAAGGTAGGTGGAAGACTGTCAGGTGCATTGCGAGAGGATTTGAGTTTAAGGAGGAGTCTTTTTATACTGCTTGTGGGAATGGGAATAAGGCAGAAGGGTGTGGACGGGGGTAGGTGATTGGGGTGGAGATTGTGGTGGGAGGGACTGGGGTTGGATGAGGGGGGTGGGAAGGAGGTAGTTTGGCTATGCAGTCTATGAAGAAATATAAGAGATACTAATAACATTGTTTTCATCACCCTTATATGTATTAGAAAGTACGTTGCTCATGTTTTTAATAATATTATGACTGCTAAAAGAAACTGTTTAAAATCCTGTATATTTTTTAGCAGATTTTCTCTTTAAATTTTCTTCTCTTCACCACCTTATCAAAATTTGGTTGACACAAACTAACAAACATGTATGTGTGTTAACACATGCAACAGTTGTACATTAATGGTAAGGGATCCTTAAAAAACAGTCAGCCCCGAATATTTTACCCTTTCTCCCTCCATTATCCTATGCTATGTTACTGTGTTATCTGTTTTGCCTGCTTAATCCTTCACCACATCACCAGTTTTGTCCCAGTGCTGACAGTTCCTCCAAAGTCTACCTTAATAGTCCAGAGTTGGCAGGAGATTAACAAACCACTCAATAATTAACAAGCATTCCCCACACAAACAGTTAAAATAAGCACTAGTCTACTTCCTTTATGTCTAACTCCACAGTCTGTCTGGCTCTGATGCCAACACCTTGGTCGAGAAAACAAGCACCCATGAGAATAATAGGCCACCTTTACATATAGCTGTCCCACCCTCACATTTTTTCAGTAGCTGCATTAACTATTTTTGTAATTTTTACTTCAAAGTACAGAGCATTGATTATTCCTTAACTGAGCCCCATGTTTCCTGAAAACGCACAAAATTAAATACCATTTGTCTAAAACAAAGGTTTGCTAATGCTAAGAAATGATATGCATCGTTCTCTTCCTCTTCCATTTAAACTCCCCCACAACTAATAGGTTCATAGGTTCATACTAGGCTATCTGCCCTAGGGCATTTATAAGCCTAGCCAGAGTGTGTTTGGCTTTCGCCACCCATTTTAAATTTATTTTGCTATGCCCTTTTTCGAGGTTAGTATACTGTGCCTCTGTCTAACAGTGACACAGAAGTGATACCCGGGGTAAACCTACAATCTCCCATCCACTCATCAAGATTCCTCTTGAAGAGAGTCAATGAGGGACTCTGCCTAACCTGGACTGGGATTTTATTCCAGAGTGAAGGGAGCCTCTGGGTTATGAATCTGTCCCTCCAGCATGTCCTATTTATTTCAGTGCTGAGGTTCAAGTCTCTCGAGCGCGTAGCTCGATGGCATTTGGATTTTCTGAGGTGCAGCATGTCCATTAATTCCGGGTTGGACATGGTTTTATACGTCAGGCACTGATCGCCTCTGAACAGGTGGTATGCCACTGAGTAGAGCTGGAGTTTCTTTAACCGGGCAGCATATGGCATCTGTTTGAGCCCTTTGATCCTCTTGGTGAGGTACTTTTGAGGTCTTTCCAGTTGCTGCAGGTGTCTGGTAAGGTACATCCCAAAAGGGCATTGTACTCAATTATGGGCCTGATGAGGGATGAGTAAAGAGGCACGATGACCTCCCCTGATCTAGATGTGAATCCCTTCATGATTAGGTGGGCTATATAAAATGTTTTTCTAACCACTTTGGCCACGTGGTTGTCAAATGAGAGATTGCTATCAACTTGGGTCCCCAGGTCCCTAATTACTTCTTCTGTACTTAATGGATTACCACCAATGTGGTAATTTGTGGGCACTTTGTTTTTGCCAAAGGGGATGACTATACACTTTTTGGCATTTAGCTTGAGGCCATGGCTCTGGCACCAGTTGTCTGTTTCTATGAGGCCCTTTTGGAGGATGCTTGTGTCGGCTGGAGAGTCGATTATGGCGCACAGTTTGCAGTCATCTGTGAACTTGGTCAGCCACAGTCCTTCTGTGTTGGCCTGTACCTCCAAGAAATATATACCGAACAATCAGCAGCTCTCTTCTACCCTTTAGCCTTAAATCCCTGTAGCTATTCTAAACTAACAGTGGATTAGCTTTCTCTAACATGGTATGTACTACCTCAGAGCTATTTTGTCTGAGGACTATAGATATATATATATATATATATATATATATATATATATATGTATATATATATATATATATATATATATATATATATATATATATATATAGATATAGATATATATTTATTTATTTATTTATGTATGTATGTATGTATGTATGTATTTATGTATGTATTTAACATTTGTTGACCAGGAAAATCCAACTAGGACAGAGCATATTTTCAGTGGATGCCTGGGGAGAAATGCTCCAGACGCATGTCTGTAGAAGTAGTGCTACCTTAGATTGGAAAACAGGCTTGGAATGATCTACCTCCCTCATTGAATTGAGCATATTTCTTAAATGCTTTACCATCACCCATTTAATGTTTGATAAAATTCATTTGGGAAGCTACTCACCCCACTGATCTTACCTCTTCATAGATTTAATTGTTCCAGTGGACCTTATACAATTCTTTTTCCATTTCTCAGTTTCTGTTCCTTTGCAGTACATTTTGGCCTACTGTGTCTCATGGTACAGATTCTTACATATGAGTCTTGATCTATAAATCTGCAAATAGAAATCAGCCATCACTCTATAAGCTTTCTTTTTTTTTCATATGTCCTGTTTCCATGACTCTTTTACAGGTCCACAGTTTTGGCCTCTCTCTTTCTTTCCCTTATTTTCCATCCTAAAACATTCACTGCCTTCTCACATTCCAGCATTATAGTTCTTTCCTTATTAAATGTTCTTTTTACTCTTCCAATTCTCCCTTTTGACATTATATATCTTGAATATTTATTATTTTCTCATTTTCCTCTGAACCATATAATTCCCCACCCTTGTGTGTTGCCTTTACCTCAACTGCACTTCCATCGTCTTAAACTCTCTGTTTAATATTCTTATAGGTTCATAGGTTCATGGGTTGGTACTAGGCTATCGGCCCTAGGACCTATGCAAGCCTGGCCATAACAATTCCCTGGCTATTTCTTCCCACACTATTTACTTCCCTGGACCCCTGTCTAGCAGGGTGACTGACATGATCCCTGGGGTGAATTTACTTTCTCTCATCCAGTCATCAAGGTTCTATTTAAAGAGGGCCAAAGAGGTGCTCTGCTTGACATGTATGGGCAGTGTATTCCAGAATCTTGTTCTAACTACTTCTAAATCCATCTTTCCTCTTATATTTTGCTTTCTCAGCATCCTACCATATATCTCTTCTGTTCAGCTGCTCCTGGTGGTTAGAAGCTAAAACCTGCCACACAGTTTGCACACAGAATTCTGACTTGTAAATGAGCATATTCATGTTTCTAAGGTACAGGCTTTGAATCTTACCACATTCATTTGACTACTGTTTGACCTTCAGCAAGTCAGTTAACCAGCCAGTGCTTTGGGGAATTTTGGCTATTCTTCTTAATGGTCTCCTATTCTGCATGGCTAATAACTTCTATTTACCTAAAGTCCCCCATCACCTCACACTCTACTTGTGGGTCTTCATCCTCCAGTGTGTTGATGTTATTTTTCAAAACTGCGCTTTTCATCTTGATGTAGACCTCAGATGCTCTCTGTCTTCTATAGTGTACTGCAGCTCCTCTGAATCTAGCTTTGACCTCTGTATTCAGACTTTCCATCTCCTCAATTATAGTTCACAGACACTTGAAGCTGTTAACCTATTCCATTATTTTTCCTTCTATTTCAATATTCAACTTCTTTGGATTCCTCCATTTGCAGCCATGAGCACTGTTATGTTTTTACTCAGTTTCTTCCTATGTGCCCTCAGTTTGATATTCCAGCCATGTTATGATTTGCAGAAGTTCTTGTTCAGAGACAGATTGCAGTGCCACATTGTCTGCATACAACAGTTTTGTTGACCTGCCCCCTCTCACCTGCTTGCTAAATGTAGTCCATGAGCAGTATGAACAGCAATTGGCTCAGAGTTGAACACTGATGCACAGACACTCCCACTAGAAGCCCCTTGGTCAGCCTGATCTCTGTTCTGACTTGTGTCACTGAGTCCTTATGTATAGCTTGCACTAACTGTACTAATGTTTCAGGGACTAAGAACCATCATAGAACTGCCCAAACCAGCTTTTCTGTGATGTTTTTTGTATGCTTTCTTGAAGACTAGAATTGAGCAGTGGTACTCTTTCCTTAGCTTCTGGCACTATATGTGCTACAGCCATACCTCTTAACCTCATAGTGTAAGAAATCTGGCCAAAGCCTGAGAAAATGGGGGTACAAAGGCCCAAAATAGGGACAGAGTTTAAATATTACTCTTATAAACTTAGAAAGCTGCTAAAGTAATAGGTTTTGTGTTGTCATACATTTTCTGAAAGATTTGAAGTCTGAAACTCATTTTTAGTGACTTCAATCCTCAGATCATCCCAGTGATTTGCCAGAAAACCAAAAATTTTATGAGGACTAGAGCAAAATTAAGAGGCAAAAATCTTGATATTCTGAGAAAATTTGGACAGTTGAGAGGTATGGCTACAACACACACTGGGTCAGTAATTTTGCATCCTGATTTGAATCTAAACTGCTCATCTTCCATGTTACTTTCTCTGACTATGCACATTTATTTATCAGTCCCCTTTTCCAGCACTTTCATCCAGTATGGCAAGAGTATGATACCTCTGTACTGCCTACAGTTGTGAATTTACCCATTATTCCAATAGATTGGTACTAGAATCCTTTATATCCAAGCATCTGAGATATAATCCTTGCTCAATGCTGTAATGAGAATCCTTAGGAGATACTTCCCTAAAGCATCCAACATGTTGATCATATCTGCTATGCCTTCTTCTGAGTCTGTTGTTTTCCCTGGCTTCATTTTCTTTAGCACACTTCATATCTCTCCTGTGTTTGTCTGCCCTCTTTCATCTTAGGCTGTGCATGGTATTGTACAGTGTGTCTTGACTGGTGCCTGATGACCACTTTCTTTATCTTTTTGACAGTGTCTTGCATCCTGATCTTCTTTTTGCCATTTGCCGAATCACTTTGCAGAACCTGGTAGAGGTTCTCAGACTCCTGTTTTTTTTTTTTTTTTCATTTCCCATTCTTTTGTAATCGAATATGACTTTTTTTCTGAATTCCAAGTACTATGCCTGAATACTGTACTCCAACCCCCTTCATACATTCTCTCCACTCTTCTGTAGTTGCGCATTCCAGAGTTAGGGAAAATTCTTCTCCTTTGACTCCTGATTCTAAGTGCGGTGCCAAAGCTAAAGAGACCTGAGTTTGAACTTGTCATCCAAATGGTTTCTCTCTGTATCAACCAATAAAAAAATGCCTAAGTATCCTCCTTTTTACCTGCTGTAGTAAACCATCTTTTGTCACCTGGCAGTCTCTTCTCTTCCATTTGTACAGCTTACAGCCCCTAACCTATGTGACCATTACTGACCTATAGACTAATAAACACTTACTGTGCATAATACTTACTTCTAAGCTAATAACTTCTTATCCTACATAAGAATTTTGCAAGTGTATTGACCCATCCTGTTATCCAAAACTCCTATCCTAGTCTCCTTCCCTCTAATTATCTATTGAAGAAGAGTATACTGCAAGCCCCTTTATGCATAAGTTCCCCGTATCTTCAGGCATTCAAGCATCCATCTTGCTATAACTCTCCAGTTCTCTTCTCTAATTTCTGCACTTGCTTGTGTGACTCTCTCCATTTAGCTGATTAGTTGCAATTGATTTATTGTAGCCTATGACCTTTTTCAAATACCAAATTATAATTTTCTTCACCAGACTCCATAGAAACATGTTCTGATCATCAACTCAAGCTTTCCTCTGAATATAATCATCATCTATAAACCTTCCAAACAATAAATGTCAGAATACAGATTAGCAATCCTGTAAACCCTCCTAGCTTTCCTTCATACTAAAAGATTTCCATAGTGCTGGTGACTGGCCCACTCCTTCTCAGAGAAACTTTGCTTGACAGCTCCTCTTTGTCCTTTAATCAGAATCTTGCATATACAGTGCACCTCTCTCTCAGATTATGGTCCTCTCTCTTGTGGATACCATGGCCCCATGCTAGTCATTTCAGCAAATAGGTAAATAAACTTCCTTGCAAGAATGTTGACTTGAATGTTCAAGGAGAGGAATAACTGGTGTGGCCAGGATGCTGAAAAGATAGAAGTGGAATTCTTCATCTCTGCTTTTCTTGACATATTTCTGACAGGAAATTTTATTTATAAGTTATTGTTTTTGTCAAGTTTATAAAAAGTTAATAATTTAAATTATTTCCTTCAATAACATATACAAATTATTTAGAAATATTTAATTTTTCCTGTCAAAAAATCATCTAGAAAAATATACTATACTTAAGCAAGATGAGTTATAGTAAAACTAACTCTCATGACACTGCAGTTAAGAAGGAACTTCAAATGGTTTTAACCATTATATAAGAACTATCATTGGAAATGGATAACATGGACAGCAAAATAAAAAACTACATGGACAGATGTACCAAACAAATGGAATTACTTCAATAGACACTCAGTCAACAACAATTTCAAATCACTGGAATGGAAAATCTTTAAATGACATGGAAAAAGATTGTCAGAAGATGAAAATAATACTGAATTTTTATTAAAACAAAAGACTATCTTATTGGCTAAACTGCATGATCTGGAGAACAGGTCTCATAGAAATAATATAAGGATTTTTGGACTTCCAGAGAAAATTGAAGGGAACAACATGATAAATCTTTTAACTTCCTGGTTTCGTAATGTTCTTGATTTGAGTGAAGCAATGTCATATGGAATTGAGAGCACACACATCTCTCAAAGTGGTTTCTTCTGACATAAATTATGCTGCTAGATCCATTATTGTAAGATTCTTTCATTACTTGACATAGAACTGATTTTAAAAAACTGCTTGGTCAAAGTCTCGGATCAGACTAGATGGTAAAACACTTAGGATTGTTAACAACTAATCACCTACATTAATTTCCAAAAGAAGGAAATTCCTTCCCATCATTAAAGAATTGAAGAAAAAAGCAGATTAAAGTTCTCTTGCTTTTTCCTGCTAGGTTAAAAATATTTCTTTCTGATGAAACAAGAACATTTGAGGATTTGATTTCTGCAATCACTTCCCTAAAAGCCAAACAACGTTATTGAACAACCTGAAGAAATGGATTGGAGCAGCAGTTCCTTGAAAAGATTGGCTGAGAGAAATGGTTGGGAAACACAGGAGAAAAAGAAGCTAAAAGAGAAGTGACTATTAAAGTTATAATTACTTTGAATTCACTTTCTGCATCCTCATTATGTCTAACTACTATTCTCTGATTTTTTCAACATTATCATCACTTTATTAATAGAATATTCCATACTACTGATTACAATGTATATCTCTGCAATCACAAGGTAATTTTTCTAAACAGTATATTTTATTTAATTTACCCTATTTAATTTAATTAAAATATTCTGATTCTTGTTCTACATTTCCACAAACGGATCTATGAAACTATTAAGTTTAGCTTATAATGACAATTTATTTTATTATTTTATTCAATAATCTATTGAGTGGGTTCTTTTTTCTTTTCTCATGATTTAAGGTTGACCTATTAACTCATGCTTTATTGTTTTCTGTTATTAATGGAGTTAGTTGTAAAGTCGGGTTGATAAATTGGTTTGATGTTATTTCAATTTATTGCAACAACTGTATTTTTCTGTTTCCTTTATGGTGGTGGTGGGGGTCTATCGGCATCTCATGTGGTGGGGGTCATGTTTGTGGTGACTGACTTTCGGCTGTCTAAGTGGGTGCCTCTTTTTGGTGCACTGCTCCTTGCCCTGCCTGTCAGATCTATTGTACAGTCTGGTTTCTTTTAACCTTGGTCGGTATTTGGATTGTGGTGATCCGCATCTTAATGGCCTCAGATATCTGGTCTTATTACATGTAATAGGAAAGTTGTGAAGGTGCTCAATGTGCTGGAGTGGGTGTTTGTCTCCTCGGGAGATATTGGTAAGCTTTCTTTGATTATAACTTCTTGAGGTAATATTCCCGATCATTTGAGATGTTGATTGCCTGGTTGCTGGATTGATGGTGTCATTTCTGTGCTGGTCGGATACTTTTTATTTGGCGGGGAAAATATACAGCTGGTCTTTGAGGATGTTTCTGTTAGCGTTAAAGGGTTTGCGATCAGTTTTTCTCTCGTTGATGTATTGATAGTGGAAGTTTCCCTCATTGGATGGGGTTGTGGTTTTGGGCCTGATCGGCTTGTTTGTAAGAATCTTATGCCAGGTAGAGAGGTGGAGCCATTATTGATAATTGGATAGAACTGCTTGAATTTATGAGTTGGATCGTAAGAAGACTGTTTAATGATTACTTTTGAGATGCTTGTTTAGTTTTAACTTATGTATACTGTGTAAAGATGTCTCGCCGATCATTTCCAAAATTTGTAAATGTAGTTAGCAGTCTCTAGCAATAGTTAAAATAAAATTACGTTTTTTGTATAGGCTCGAGATGCTTTTTGTTTTTTCTTCCCGCTTTAATTGAAAAGTGTTAGAAACCATAATATTTTATTTGTTGTTAACATTGATTATCTAAATCTCTGTAAAATCAGATTTTGAGGCTATTTGACACTAGCTTGCTCAGTTTAATTCATTGCAGTGTTTATTATCATTTTCACCCTGTTTTATGATAATTATCAGATTCTAGTTTTGAGTACCTATACTATAAGAGATCTAAGATTTTGTCTGTTTTCTCTTTGTTGGTAAAATTATTGGTACTCTAGAAATTAACAACTTGTAGTTTCAACAAAGTAATGAATTTTTCTTTTGTAATTTACAGCTAACTGTGGTGAACTGTCTCATAAAAATCAATTTGAGCTTCTGTTTTTTGCTGTATTAATTATAAGTTAGCGTGTACAACTCATTACATTTAAGCTAACACCATTCTGCTTAAAGTAGTATTGACTTACATGGTGATTACTAAAGAACATTTGCATTTGCAGAAATAGAATATAAATTAATTTACTATAATTTTATTGTTATTTAGAAACCATGGTCAGAAGGTTTAGGATCTATAACAATGATAATAATCAAGGAAGAGGTGGGCAGATGGTCATTATACTTACTTATTTTTCCAGAGGTTGGGAAATGATTGTTCACTTGCTAAGTTTAATCAGCTTTCTTTAGAACTTTTATTTAATTTTCACTAAGCTTATGATAAAACATTCAATACTGCACACACACACACACACACACACACACACACACACACACACACACACACACACACGTATATATATATATATATATATATACACATATATATGTGTATACTGATAATTTTATTCATTAACTATTTATTATGTCAAGTTATTATATTGTTTTTGACTCAATGTCCATTCTCTGTTTAACATCTTAGGGTACTTTATTGCTTTCTGCCCTGCTTCATATGCCTATATATCTGTGTTATTACTGTCTAAATGTTTCTATAATATATAAATGTAGTCTGGTTTATGGTTACATATAGAATTAAAATTTGAAGGTCCAGCCCTCTATACATTTAAATTACATCAGTCTTAAAGTTAACTTGCATTTTTATAGCTTTTACAATGAGTTATTATTGGACAGTGATCAATAGATTTTTAACCAATAAAAAGATTTAATTGAAGATCACTTAACAGTATAAGCTGTATCTGGTTAAATAAGTGGGATCCCAACACAGAACTGAAGACTACTTAAAGTACAAGCTACTTATGCTTGAATAATTGAGATACTAACACAGAAATATAAGGTTAAACATTTTAGAAGTTTTAGAGATTAATTAGAACAAAAGCATGACTAATAGAAATAAATGGGTTAAGTTCAGTTCTCTATAATCAAAGCATGTCTATCAAAAATCAAAGCAGACCTAATTCCGGGTGGAAAGGAGTTACATCACTATGGAATGTAATAATAACATTTAGCAGAGTACTGTCAGATATATCTTCTGCATAGTGTTGATTTTAATATGATTAGTTTTGGTTAACTAGTCTAACTTTTAGAACCTTTTTAAGTTGTCAGTTTAAAATATTATTTTTACATATACTAGGTTAAGCATTCAGGATACTGATAAAATGATCTGATTACATTACAATACATGTCACGTTTCTCTACTACATATTTTATTAAATTGAATTAATCAGCATATTTTGTTATTTAATTTTAGTAAATTTACTTATAGATTACATATATATTTTATTAAAGTAATGTTAAATTTGCTTTATATCATGATAAAACTTACTTAAATCCAAATATTTATATATATTTGTAATATTGTTCTTGTTTCACTTGTAATATATTATATTTAAATATTCAATTATGACTCATACAACACAATTTTTATAGGATGAGTACTATAATCATTTAACACTTGAGTTAATTCTGTTAGAGTTTATTTAGTTATGAGAGTTACTTAAATATAATTAAATTAATGTTAACATATTTCTTACCATCATCTTAATTTAAAAGATAAATATTTAATGGCAGGGCTGAATCAGTTCAGTTTCTTAGAGGGATAACCTGACTTGGATGATATTTCTGTCTACGTCTGGAGTTGTTTACTCCATGTGGGGTTGGATTGTTAGAATTTCTTTATACTATTCATTTGTCAATATCATTGTTGTTATTTAGGTGTCTACTTTTAAATCTCTTGTGTGTATTACTAAAATAACACAATTTTCAGTTTTCCTGACAAATTATAGAGATCTCTCTAGTTTTCCATATATATCCTTTAATGATACATTACAGAAAAATTATATTCAGAAGGCTGAACTACACTAGATGACAAGTTTAAAATACTTATCAATTAACATAAAGGTTTTGAATAATAGTTATAAGAGAGCTAGTTTCTATAAATATTTAAAACAACTTTCACCTCAATTGTATTTGTTCAAGAAACACATCAATGACAAATGATATAAGTATAGTTAATAATAAACAAAATACTAGCTCTCAGTATAATAATAAAAAAAGAATACATATTTTCTAGAAAAAACTCATTACCTTTGCTGCATATTTTAAGTACCTATAATGATGATAAAGGCATGTTTTGTTTAGTTAGCATTTCAGTAAATTAGAAAATATATTCAGCGAATATATACTAGAATCTAGCATTAGGAATTAAAAGAGCTAAATCTCATTTGAATCTGATCTTACAACATTCAAAGGTAGTCTTATAATTGCTAGGGATTTTAATTGTATGCTGCATGATAAGGACACCAACACCAAGGGTAAATGCAAAATATCAGCCACTGCTAGATCATTAATACATTTTGTCAATGTAATTAATAATAAGGACTTTAATGGATTTTTAGTTAAAGATTCTCTTTGCTTTACTCATTTTTCAAACAGGCATGGCACTCAATCTACAATTGATAGAATTTTTATTTCAAATGATTTAGTTAATTATTTAGACAAAGTTAAAATAATTTCTTGGCCGATCTCAGATCATAATGCTATAACATTTGATCTCTTTATGAATCATAATAATCAAGTACATATTAAAAGAATTCCATCATATATCTCAAATATGAAAGATTTTAATGATTTTATTTGTATAAAGAGATTCAAATTTACTTAGAATTTAATAATACAAAAGATATATCAGAAGCTTATATATGGGATGCTCTTAAATCATATTTATATGGAATAATTATAAATTGGTGTTCATTAACATGGAAACAATGAGATAGAGACTTAAAAGAATTACAAGAAAAATGATAAGTTAAAGTTAGAATGTTTTATTTTTTTTACATTTGATAACAACATACCATTTTGAAAAATAAATGATTTACAAAATACATATTTAGAAATTTTAAATCATAAACTTAAAATTAACATGAACACAATGACATTGACAAACTGTTCTACAAATCCAAACTATTTACATAAAGCAGCTTCTAGAACTAGAACCAAAATGGTAATAAAATCAAACCATATCAAAGAAATATACAGTAACTAAAAAAAGAAAAAAATGTTATAGAAGATATACTCAAAGATATCAGTTCACATTAAAAAAATAATCAAGACAAATCTGCTATAGACTCACAAGAAGTAATAAAAGTATTTATCAATAAATATGTTAAAAATAGACTGAGCAACATTTGAAAATAATCAATAAATCAATATCTATGTTTGAGCTTACCAATCAAATTACTAAATTAAAATCTAATAAAGCATCAGATAATGATGGAATAATACCAGAGCTTTATAAATTAACACCTAAAATGAATTAAATATTCTACTTTGTACATTTCAATTAGCCAAAGATTTAAAGATAGTCCCTCATTCGTGGAACTATATACTCATTTCCCAATTTTAAAAATGACAAGGACCCTACAGATTGTATATCTTATAGACCAATATCATTGTTAAATGTTGATTATAAGTTATGTCCATTATTGCAAACATAATTCAACAATTTTTACCATATCTAATGAATAACAATCAAACTGGTCTCGTAAAAAAATAGGAATACTTATGATAATATCAAAAGAATTCTATCCATTATTGCTGCTGTTGTGGAGTGGTTAGCATTGCTGCCTCACAGCAAGAGGTTCTCTGGTTCGATCCTTGGCTGGTGTGCCTTCTGTGCAGAGTCTGCATGTCCTCCCTGTGGTCGCATGGGTTTCCTCTGGGTGCTCCGGTTTTCTCCCACATCCCAAAGACATGCTATAGGTGGATTGGACACTCTAAATTGGCCCTAGGCATGAGTGCGTGTATAAGTGTGCCTTCTGTGGAAGGTTGGGTGCTGGGGCTGGCAACTCAACACTGTAAAACTCCATTGCCAATCATGAGCGGACAGGTGATCCGCTGTGGCAACCCCTAACTGGGAAAAGCCGAAAGAAGAAAATGATTGACTGCACTAATAATATAAAGGAATATATAGCATTAGTAAGTTTAGACATTAACTGTGCATTTGACACAGTTAGTTGGGATTACCTATTCCTAGTAGTACAAGAATGTAATTTTTCAATAGATTTTCAACATTTTATTAAAAAGTGTATATGATAAATCATTTGCTTATATAAAAATTGTTTTTTATGTATCTCAATCAATCCCTATTACTAAGGGTGTAAAACAAGGCTGTCCTCTGTTGCTGCTCACCCTAATAATGGACCCTTTTGCAAATTACATCAGACCAAACCCAGAAATTAAACAAATTCAATTTGGGCAAAATTTAAACTCGAAGTTACTCTTATTCGCATATGATATTTTATTAATGTTAAAAGATAATTCAAATTCTCCTAATACCCTTTTTTAAAGTTATGAAAAATTCCAGTCCATATCCTGTCTAAAATTTAATGAAAATAAGGCAAACATTTTGTGTACCAATTTCAACGATGCTTCTATTTCTGAAGAATGTTCCAAATATCTAGTTAATGATGATAAAATAAAATATTTAGGAATAACATTAACTAAGAACATTAAAGATATAATTAATATAAATTATAGTAAAACTTTAGAAAAGAGTGAAGATCTTATAATACAATGGAATAAATTCATATTTGCAATAGAAGAGAGATTTTCAATTATAAAAATGATACTATTATGTAGATCATTATATATAATTCAATCCTTAGCTCTCCCCATTCCCAAGCAATATTTAAATGAGTTCAGTACCCTAATAGTTAAAATTCTTTGGCATCCTAGCAGACCTAGGTTAGCACTCAAGTATCATGTACATAGCTGGTTCAATGGTAGAATAAGTCTGCCCAATATAGAATTACACTCTACTTCAGCCATTATTAAAACAATTATCTTGTGGATGAACAAAAATTATTCTCCTAAATGGTAAGATTTTCAGGAATATATCTTCTTCTTCTTTCAGCTTTTCCCGGTTAGGGGTCACCACAGTGAATCACCTGTCTGCTCATGATTGGCAGTGGAGTTTTACAGTGTCGAGTTGCCAGCCTGGCACCCAACCTTCCACAAAAGGCACATACATGCACTCACACCTAGGGCCAATTTAGAGTGTCCAATCCACCTACAGCATGTATTTGGGATGAAACCAGAGCACCTGGAGGAAACCCATGTGACCACAGGGAAGACATGCAGACTCTGTACAGAAGGCACCCCAGCCGAGGATCGAACCGGAGAACCTATTGCTGTGAGGCAGCAATGCTAACTGCTGCACCACCGTGGCTGGAATGTATACTTATGATGAATAATCAATCAAATTTTAATTGTTATAATGAAATTTATAATAATAGTTTTCTCTGGTTATTAAAAGGTCATATATTTGCATATCTAAAAATCTCAATAAATTCCACCTATATTGCAATCATAATCTCTAACTTCAAAAAGCTAGTATATAAGACACATAAATATACAGCCTGGATATTCTTAATCTTTCCAATGGCATATACACAAAATTATATTATTACATTTAATACATTCTCAATGAATACATTTAAAGAAAAACAATTAACTTTTTCATGTCAGTTAATAGGCAAACACAAATTATACTTGCTAGATTATATTCTAATTAAATTCAGTGTGCATACTGAAATGTGGCTTGACATACCAAATTGTAGATATGCTATAGAAAGATTATCTTTGATGCAACATTCAGTTAAAAAGGAAATTCCAAAATTTATACAATATTTGATATTATCAATTCATCAAAATGCTCCAGAAAAGGGTTGTTTTTCCAGAATCTATAAAATTGTTAAAAACAGTTTGGATTTTTATAAGTAGCTATTAACAACTGTCACCCAAGCAAAATTTGAAAAAAAAAAATGCTTTTTTCCTCTGCATAAACTTCTACATCTTTAAGGTGGAAATTATTCTCTTGGAAATTTCTACATAAATTATGCATTATTCCACACAAAATACAGTTGATTTCTAAAAAAAAAAAAAAATTGGTTGTTCGAGATGTGGTTCAGATACTATGGCTGACTGGCAACACGTTTTATGCATACAATATAATTAAGCCTTTTTGGAATAATTTTTTACAAGCTCTTTTTAGTGATAATTTCAATGTAAATAAAACTTTAATTCTGTTTAATGCACCAATGGCCAGTTGTATTAAAAAGTTGATTACTCTCTTCTTTTGACCCTCCTAATAATTGCAAGTAAAGTGATAAAAAATTGGAAGACCACTACCATTCCAACCATGAAATCATTTTATAATATTGCAACTGAAACTTGTCATTTGGAGATCTTAACAATTAAAGAAAGAACCACTAGAATAACTTTGTCATTAAATTCATGGATGAAACTAAAGAGATTACTGAACAAATTGACACTAAATCAGTTATGATATAAATGGTTGCTAATGATGGAATTTCTTAAACTTATGTAATGCAGGCAACTTGTATGTAGTTGTTTCTTTGAATGTTGTTGTTTTTTATTGTTTGTTAAAATGTAATTTCTGCATTTATATTGATGTGACAATTTTTCTACTTCATTTTAATTTAATAAAATAATTAGAAAAAAAGGAGAGGAATAATTATTTTTTTTCTAATGCTTCCCATCTGGATACAGACATCATTTCCTCTTTCCCAGAGTCTGTGTTGGCTGAAAACTCCTATTTTTCCTTATCAAACTAATCCAGCAGAAATAGATATGGCTCAGGCCTTCTTTCTTCAACACTATGTGATCCATTTATTCCTCTACTGATCCTTTTTTCCTTTATTAGGCAGCTGATTTAGGTTGTCATTCTAAAATCAAGGAAAAAGTAATAAAATAAAAACATTTTATGCAATATAAATAATTACATACCTAAATTTCTCTAATACATATGAGCAGTGCCTTTTCATATATATCTAAATTGATTTTATCCATATCAACAATGCCATTTGATATTTAGCTCCTAGTGTCCAGCAGTCTTACACCTTTCCTCTGTGTCACACATGGCTGTGCCCTGAATACTTCTTCAAGAGCCTTTCTTACAGCGTGCCTGATGGGTACTCAGTAAAATAATCATTCACCCATCTTTTCAGCCTCTCTACCCTGAAAGATTTCATTAACACTCCTGTTTTGTTTATATCATAAAAAACACAATTACAGGAAAAAGCAAGATACACATAATGTTTCTTGATTTTCATACCTGCAATAAATGCATTAACCCATCTCTAAACTAAGGTCCTCATCCCTTACTCAAATGTACCAAATCCTAATTGCTTCCTCTAGAGATGCAGTCCATTGCTTCCACCTATGTATGTGGTGATTTCTCCTTTTAGTTCTAATATCTGACAGTCAGCATAGAGCATTGATCCATGCTGCTTCCTGTAGTCTATGGTTTGAGTCCCTCGATCTCCATTTGCCTACTGTGTGACAATGAGCAGGTCGCTTAACCAGTAGCCTGAGGAAACTGAGCTAGTATAACCAATGGTCTCTTCAGCTGCGGGCTTAGAAACTGCCTTTGACTAATCCAAGTTTTTCTATTTTTTTGTCCCTTGTAGTCCGTTGGTCACTACTGCCAATATCTTGCTTATGAGTTGTGAAGATAACTACATTGCATTTCTGATTTCCTCCTCCTCATCCTTCCATCTCAGGTGCTTCATACTTTGTACTTATTTTGCCTTTTCTATTATCTGAACCATCTATATTAATTCAGAACTTCCATTATTGACTTAACGTCCATGCTTTGGGTGAAGGAGATTCTAGCTGCTTCTTGTTCTTAACACACAAGCAAAGTCCAGCAAAGCCTTAAGATTATCAGATGTTACATCATCCTTCATTACCCCCAAAAGTTTTGAATAGTATGAAACCCATGGCACCATGGTAATACCCTCCAGCTCCTTTCTTCTATGTTGGCACACCACATGCTGGAGTTCTAATAGGTGAGTAATTTTAGAAAATAATAACCATAGTAGTATTTGTGTGATTTCATTTTAACTTAAATGATTTGATTACAACCGAGCTTATTGCTAAATATCAGCAAAGTTTGCAAATATGTTCCACTTTATGACTATTCATGTTCAACATTCTCGGTGTCTACCTCTGATTTAGGGAGCAAGTGAAATCTTTGGATGCAGAGATTGCAGGCACGATATTCATTATAATAAACAGCACAGCTTCTTTATTTGATCTCTGACTTCTCTCCCACTCTTTAAAACTAATCTAAAACTTTTTCTCAATAACCACTGGTTATGCTCTTGTACTAACCCTGACTAACTGTTATCCTTAACTAACTGTTCCACTCCAAAACCACTATATTCCTACCAATAAATCCTCTATATACTACACTCTATATATTAACCTGTATTTACTTAAATACTACTGTCTCTGAGTCTTGACTACTATTTTCCTTATTTGTCTATTTAACTCAATTTTTTTTCTATTTTTTTATGTAATATTTAAGTCAATTTTTTTCTTCTGTTTTTTATGTGAACTTTTTGTACTCAATTTTGTATTACTGTCTTTCAATGCCTTTTGTAATCATTTATGTTACATTTTAAATTTTTAAATTTAAGTTTTTTCTCTGGAGCGTTTCTCCCCGGGCCTCTACTGAAAATGGACATGTATCCAGTTGGACTAGCCCGGTCAACAAATGTAAAATAAATAAAATAAAATAAATTTGTACTGTTGCAGCATCATCAATGACCATGACATTTTCTGTCTTATTTGTACTGGAGAATTGATATGTTGTTGTTGCCTGAGCATCCACCAACTGTTTTAGACATTTTCTTTGCCAGTAGATATAAGCATAACCTTATTATGATATGTTTGAATTTCAGAACAATCAGCCACCAGCACAAGTGCATTGATGTCTTCTGCTTATAACAGCCAGATATGTAGGCCCTTCAGTTCTCTAGTTACTTAATCCAGTTGCTTCATCTTTTTGAAAATTAAGAAGATACAAAGTCATTCTGCAAATCCTTCACTTCAATAGGATTAATTTTTCCGTTTTATATCCTTTAAAACTCAAAACTTTCGGTTTATGCAGTAAAAGACAAAATAAATTCAACCCTGACAGGAGATACAGATATGTCAGCCTTCCATACTGGGTTTCATGCTATGCCCTCATAAGTAAGTTTTTTTTTTAATATGATTCACCTCTTCCAACAAAACTACTTATTTTTGTCATTTGTGCTTAGCTTGATAACATATAGTTGACGATCTCATGGGCAACTTTATCTTACTTCTCTCCAAAACACTGGACTAGCTTTGGCTGCATTATCCATAATTTTATATGTACTTACTACCCCTTAGTTACCCTGTTTCTTATATTTACCTATGATATCTCATTCAACTTAATATGAAAAGCATTTTCCATGTAAGATGAAACTGTGAACCCATATGAACAATCCACTAACCCACTGTACTCCTACCATATCCTGAAAGTAGTTTATCTAATTTGTTATTCAAAACATTCATTAACTTAGAACATGCATTCAATAGAATGCTTTCTGTTATCTAAACTTCTCTTGATTCCTTTTATATTAAAAAAATTAAAAATATTCAGACAAAAATCTTTAGCTCATCTTAATATCTTGTTTGAAAAATGTGTCATTTATTCACCCATACATTATCACAAAAATCTATATCCTTAGTAGGAGTTCTGTCCAGTCTAGACAATTCCCCTCCCCATTTCCTTTAAATGCTAATTCCATTTCTGCTTCACTCAAGACCAGTGCTCTGCCAACACATCCAGTTTATTGTAAATTGAAGATTTAATTGAAATTCAGCAATTATTGTCACATTTTCCTTATACGCTGTTATTAAATTTCCATCCTTATTCTTAATCCCCCTCATTTTGGTGTCTGGTTTTTATTAAGTAATCTTGAAATAAACCTATTTCCTTATACTCAAGGTATTCTGCACCTTTATATTTAAAAATTCCTCCAAAAAATATTACATTGTCTTCCATGTTTACTTTAACCTTATTTGTCCCTCTTCTTTCCTTTCCTTCACAGTCTGCAGCGCCATCAGTTTTCTGTTGTTCATTCATTCATTCATTCATTCATTCATTCATTCATTCTTTCATTCATTCATTCATTCATTCAAATTCATCTATTTATTCAAATTCAAGGTCATGAGGGACTTGATATTTATCTCAGAATGCACAAGGCAGAGAACTTAATCCTGAATAAGGTGTCACTCTATCATGGGTGCCCACACATACACCCATATACTGAAAATCACCCAACACACACAGCAGCTAGCAACTTTAAAAGATCTTCATTTGACTTCCTGTATGTCACTGAGATGTGGAAGAAAACGGCAGCACCTTGTAAAAGCACATGTGAACACAAGGAAAACTTGCAAACAACATGCAGAAGATACACCAGCTGAAAACTGAACTGGAATACCGAGTTCTGTAAATAAGCTCTACCACCGATGAGTGTGCCACCCAATATTGTGCAGACATTATACATTTCCATCACACCATCATCACAAAATGTATGTTAACCAAAATCTAACACCTTTAAAATATTACAAGCTAATTTCAGCAGAAAACAAACCTTGTGTTGTTTGTATGTCTATTTTACAGACTTTTTACAAACTGATATGCCATTGAATTTTCTAAAGGATTGCAGTTTAGTCTTAATAAATGCTTCACATATGTTCTTCTACTTTCTAAAAGAATATTGTTTATCCTATACAACTTTCAGGTTCTCTGTTTACTGCAGTTAATAGTTTATTTTTTAATGTATCGAATTTTATTGATAAACTTTCAAAATCAATTACAATGCCAGCATTCCACATGCATGTTACCAAAGGCTTTTCCCATCAGTGGTTGCCCATTTTATCAAACTCCTGTGTTCAAGAAACAAACAATTAATATCTGAAAATTCAGCATGGATAACAATTTGGATTGAGTCAAAGGTTAATGCCCCTAACATTTTGTTCAGCATCCCAATCAATCCTACGTACACTACAGGCAGTTGATGCCTTTTCTGATCTCACCATCACCTTCCTATTGCAGGTTGTTCTTCCTTATCTTTCATTCAGGGCATCCATCTCTTGACAAAACTCACAATTGCCTTCCCTACTTCCTCCTTCTCTCTTTCGGCTGAATCCCCCAGTATCTGTATTATTTCCCCCATTCCATCTTTTTGTTATAGACGTTTTTGCTGTAAAAACACCCATTCTCCTATGCACCTAGAAAACAGTTTGTCTCACATATTTTATTTCCTTTCTCAGTTTCTGCTTGTATTCTAGAATTTACACTGTATCTAAACCTTTGTAATCTAATCTACCGCAATGCCAAAAATTGTGCAGCCAGTCCACAGGTCCTGCCTCATCAAATTTCTAACAGCTTTGAAGATTCTTGCGACTGTCTGAGAAGTGTAAAATTATTTAGACAAATCCTTCTGAGTAAAGATTCTAAATGTAATATTTCTTAGTACTTGGCTGGGGAGAAGCATATTAGCTTCCATCGCTTGTTGTTCAGTTCTCTCTTGAATAATCTCTCCCACTGCAGTTTGATTTTTATGCTTATATCCCACTGAACATATTGCAAAAGTATTTAACGTGTGATCTGTTCCCTAATGTGTACATTATGGTCTCTTATAGTGTTTGTTCAATCATTTCCATTCATTCCTGGTAGATGGTGGCCAAATTGCATCTTTCCACTTCTAAGATGAACCCTCCATCATTTGTTTAAATTCATTCCATAGAAACAGGTACAGGATAAGAAGTACTTAAAATCATCTGTCGTATATCACTTCCTTTTTTATAAATCTGCTGCAAAGTTGATACTTTTAAAAACATCCGGTATTTGTCTCATTCATCATATAGGTTCCTTTTGCTGTCTTAATAGCTCAGTTAAAATGTCCAAACTATAGCACTGGTCTTCTAGACTATGTAAATACTTAAAGTATATTCCTCCTCTCCTTCATACCTTTTATACCTATTGACCTCCTCACACCATTACTTTCAAGACAAGATTTATACAGGCCAGTCCATTTCACTTTTATTCATTGATCAGGCCAGGGAATTTTAAAATACAAATTGTTCTATTCTCCTTTGGCATCTCGCCAAAAACAACCCCTATATCAAGCAGCTCCATCAAGGAAATGGATAGAGTATAACATAGGTCAGTACTACCTAATCACTATTTCTGGATTTTGTTTATGTTACACAAAGCATAGTCAGGGGTCCCTGGCTCTTTACTTTTTAATTATATGGTTTAATAGCATGGTCCTTCCAGTTTAGTCATAGTTTAACCCAGCACAAAGATACTTGCATAACATTCTATGCAACCAGACAAATAGAAGTCAACACCAACAGGCAATCAAATCTCATTCAAGTTCTTACATGACATGATGATCCAAGCAATGCCATATGTGACAATTTTGCTTTAAAAATTCTTGGCATCATTCTTCACCAGCAGCTAAAGTTTGACCTATGTAAAAATAAATTACTTTGAAAACTATTCAGAAATTTCATCCGTGGCAGAAAATCCACTGCATGAAAATCTTTTCTACACAGTTTCTACTTTTTTGTTTGCATCTTTACTGACATTTACTGTTTGCAGATCACATTTCATGAACAATGTTAAAATTAAATCTTATGTTTGCAGCTGAGCATGATTTAATAGCTCAGCACTGTTTCCGTGAAACTCCTTCCTTGGCTTGCATTCTCACAATCCCTAAATGTGCTGCAACTCAGACTGTCTCATTTCATTATTTACCATCAAAATAAATCTCCTGCTACAAAGACTATGTCTGATGGATTCACTACAGCCAGAAACTTTAGTCTGCAGACTCCATACTCACAGAAATATTCCCTGCACAAAATCACTTTTCTGGTTGTGATCTCTGTAGTAGTCTCAAAACTGTTAAACAGCTTTTCACTTCTTCAGATCTCCCTTACTCCTTCATTTCAGAAAATGCTTCAGAGTTTTTTTTATTTGTTTTTCTTTTTATTAAATTAGTCCTCATACTTTTCATCTTCTGTTACGTTAACTATTATCTCCCATACTTTCTTTTCCTCCACTTGTCTTTTCCTACCTTGCATCTTCAGTGTGACTTGTTTAGGGCAGTTTCCAATGCAGGTCAAAAGTCAGTGATTGTAGGTTAAAAGTCCTTTCATAGTTCTCTCTGAGTGTGCCATACATTTACTATTAGTCACTTTTGTCTGTGTTTATTAATAATTGTGTATTCTGGCTTACTAATATAAACTACAACTTCTTTTCATATTTTGATGCGTTGTGCTATTACTTTTAGTTTCCTGTTTGTACTTTGATATTGCATAGTAATTTTATTTCTGTTACTGTACTTGTGAATAATATGGAAAGAGGAAGGAGGACAAGGAGACCTGGTGGTGGAATGATGAAACAGAGGAGAGTATACAGAGAAAGAGGTTGGGGAAGAAGAAGTTGGATTGCCAGAGAGATGAAGAAAGTAGACAATAGTATAAATAGATGAAGTGCATGGCAAAGAGAGAGGTGGCGAAGGCTAAGGATAAGGCGTATGAAGAGTTGTATGAAAGGTTGGACACTACGGAGGGAGAAAAGAACCTGTACCGATTGGCTAGACAGAGGGACCGATCTAGGAAAGATGTGCAGAAGGTAAAGGTGATAAAGGATAATGAGGGAAACGTACTCACAAGCAAGGAGAGTGTGTTGAGCAGATGGAAAGAGTACTTTGAGGGGCTGATGAATGAAGAGAATGAGAGGGAGAGAAGGTTGGATGATGTGGAGATAGTGAATCATGAAGTGCAATGGATTAGCAAGGAGGAAGTAAGGATAGCTATGAAGAGAATGAAGAATGGAAAGGCTGTTGGTCCAGATGACATACATGTGGAAGCATGGAGGTGTTTAGGTGAAATGACAGTGGAGTTTTTAACTAGATTGTTTAATGAAATCTTGGAAAGTGAGAGGATGTCTGAGGAATGGAGAAAAAGTGTTTTGGTACTGATTTTTAAGAATAAGGGTGATGTGCAGAGCTGTACTAACTACAGAGGGATTAAATTGATGACTCACAGCATGAAGTTATGGGAAAGAGTAGTGGAAGCTAGGTTAAGAAGGGAGGTGATGATTAGTGATCAGCAGTATGGTTGCATACCAGGAAAGAGAATTACGGATGCAATGTTTGCTCTGAGAGTGTTGATGGAGAAGTACAGAGAAGGTCAGAAGGAGTTGCATTGTGTCTTTGTGGACTTAGAGAAAGCATATGACAGGGTGCCTAGAGAGGAGTTGTGGTATTGTATGAGGAAGTTGGGAGTGTCAGAGAGGTATGTAAGAGTGGTACAAGATATGTACGAGGGTAGTGTGACAGCGGTGAGGTCTGTGGTGGGAGTGATGGGTGCATTTAAGGTGGAGATGGGATTACATCAAGGATCAGCTCTGAGCCCTTTCTTATTTGCAATGGTGATGGACAGGTTGATAGATGAGATCAGGCAGGAGTCCCCGAGGACTATGATGTTTGCAGATGACATTGTAATCTGTAGTGAGAGTAGGGAACAGGTGGAGGAGACCCTGGAGAGATGGAGATATGCTGTAGAGAGAAGAGGAATGAGGGTCAGCAGGACTAAGACAGAATATATGTGTGCGAATGAGAGGGAGGATAGAGGAATGGTGAGGATGCAGGGAGTAGAGGTGGCAAAGGTGAATGAGTTTAAATACTTGGGATCAACAGTTCAGAGTAATGCTGAGTGTGGAAGAGAGGTGAAGAAGAGACTATGGGCAGGATGGAGTGGGTGGAGAAGATTGTCAGGAGTGATTTGTGAAAGACGAGTATCAGTAAGAGTGAAAGGGAAGGTCTACAAGAGGGTAGTGAGACCAGCTATGTTATATGGGTTGGAGACAGTGGCATTGATAAAAAAGCAGAAGTCAGAGCTGGATGTGGCAGAGTTAAAGATGTTAAGATTTGCACTGGGTGTGATGAGGGTGGACAGGATTAGGAATAGGTATATTAGAGGGTCCGCCCAGGTTGAAAGGTTTGGAGACAAAGCCAGAGAGGCAAGATTACATTAGTTTGGACATGTGCTGAGGAGGGATGCAGAATATATTGGGGAAAAGATGCTAAGGATGAAGCTGTCAGGTAACAGGAAAAGAGGAAGGCCTAAGATAAGGTTTATGGATGTGGTGAGAGAGGACATGCAGGTGGTTGGTGTGACAGAGCAAGATGCAGAGGACAGGAAGAAATGGAAACAGATGATCTGCTGTGGCGACCCCTAATGGGAGCAGCTGAAAGAAGAAGAAGACGAAGAAAAATATTTCTCCCCAGGCCTTAGCTAAAAATGGGATATGTCTATAATACCTGAGGAATATAAAAATCTAATCCTTATCTACTGGGATTTTTTATGTGATATTCACAGTGAATCACTGGATGGTGTTATTGCCTCACAACAAGAGATTCCTTGGTTCGAGTCTTAGCTGAGGTGCTGTCTTTGCGGAGTCTGCATGTCCTTTCTGTGTTCATGTGTGTTTCCTCTGGGTGCTCCAGTATACTCCCACAGTCCAAAGACATGTTTTAGGTAGACTGGACACTAAATTGGCCATAGGTATGAGTTTGCTGTGTGGAATAACTACTACAGCAGGGCTAGCCAACTGGCAGTGTAAAACTTTGTTCTAGATGATTGTCATTGAAATAACATTCCTATGTGCAAGAAAAGTGGGAAAAAAGAGTTGTAGGATAGATATTTCACTAAAAAGGTTCTCTGAATAAAGGTCTCAAGAAAGCTAGAAATGAAATTTCAGTGTTGGTTTTGTGTCCAGAGCAATGCAATTAACATCCAAATCTTAAATTTTGTTAGAACTGGGGAACATATCTGCAGAAATTAATAATATTTGTTAAACAATAAATATATTTGTTTTCATGTGCTTGTGCATTTGTAAGTACAGAAGTATAATTATGTGTCAAAACAGTCTGACTGCAATTTCTTTCACTACAAATAAGCAATAATGCATTGAAACAATGAATATGAAAAAAGAGCCACGTAAGACTATATTGTAAGAGTATTAAAGACAAGAAAGAGGACCATGAGGTGTACATAAATTGTTACGCAGCTAAAACTGTGCTTTACACCAGTAACCAATATGTAAATAAATAAATAAAAAGCTGAGGCCTCAAGTAGTAGTAATATTTATACCCACGAGAGGGATATTGCCATGCTTTTAATCAGTTTTAAGAAGCCATCAGCTGTGAGACATATAGAGATAAATGTCTAACTGTTAACAAGCTAGTCATCCTGGCAATGGAATAGTAGATATGATATGACAGGAGTAAAAGGTTCTTGCCCATCCTGGGTCAGGGTAGTTGCATTGTGGCAGATGTTAGTGAAGAGGTGAATGGCAGGTAGCATAAAGGATCATGACATGTGCTTGGTGCTGTCAGGCCTATGTTTTGAAGTGTGCATATATCTTGGGAAAGGTATAGTGGGCTCTTACAGTAACATACGGCTACTTGACAATTATTAAGGTAGCACTAAAGATTATAAGTAAAATAGCTCAAGGTCTGCTTTAGGAATGGTGTGGTTAATGGGGCAGACCTTCTGTGTATTCATCAGCTTGAAGATAGCTACTTTCCTACATTAAATGTAGGGGCTAGTTTGTGTGAATAAATACAAATGCTTAGACTTTTGGAACATATTGGGGGCCCTGTGGCATACAGGCATACTGTAAGAAGACTGAGGTGAAGGGAAGGCAAACAACCTCAATGGTTGCCAGGCAGCCCTCTTTTGTGGACCGTTACCTCCTATGTATAACTTTTGAGAGGCCATAATGATAGGGAGAATGAATGTGTCTAAGAATTGTGGGGTGAGATAGCTGTAATATGCTGAAGGAGAAGGCATTTAGAAAAAATAATTTTTGAATAGCCTGACATAGATGAAACTATTTTAAATGGATGTGTATAAGGAAAGGCAAATGTGTTCAAAAATCAATTCATATTACTAATAAAAATGAGAAGCTTGCTGACAATAATAAAATGAAAATATTGTTGAAACAATGAAGTCTGAGATGCATCATATAAGAGAGAAGCAAGAACAGTAGACATTTTCAGATAGCATGCTGAGAATCAATAAGTGAAATGTTTACTTCAAACTAAGCAACACGCAGACTATAATGTTTTATCTTAAGATACTTTTGACCCATTAGGGCTCAAAGATAAATAACAACAAAAAAAAAATCGCTGCATACAATTGTTAGACCAAGTTAAAGCTCCTAGGTAAAACACTATAATATACAAATATAAAAAAAATTAAAAAAGGCATGATTTGTTTCAAATTGTAGTGCTTAAAAAATTAAATGCTACAAATAATTGGGGTTGAGAAATTCTAAGACTTATACAATGAATTCATGCTGTGAAACTAAAGGCTATGACTATGCTGATTTATTTACAGCCTTAGAAACTTTGCCAGGAAAATGTCTTATAGACTAAATCCTGAAGCTGAACAAATGGGTGAACTGAATGATTAATAAAGCAAGGCAAGAGTCAGCTTTATGGTTTTCTGAATGATATGAATAATGCAATTAAAAGAGAGCTAGCTGATGAAATGGTCTCAGCAATATCATATACTAAATTCTTTTTCGCACTAGATGAAAACCACAGATTCTGACACAGAAAGCTAAAAAAAAAATCCACGTTTTACAGTTAATGCTATTAGGGGGCACTGGCTCTATAGACTTTCATTCATATTAATAAGGACTAGAAATATTTCAAACAGTGGTTGCACAGGTAAAGGATGCTTGGGGAGATTCTGTAATTTGTGTGAGTGCCAGATGTAAATAAAGTATGACACAAGAAATAATTATCATGTAGATTAAGACAGCATGAATTAAAATTATATAAGAACAAATTAAAAATATGAGTGATGGTTCAGAATCTCATAGGTAATACTTTAACACAATAGGTAATGATGCCTGATGCAAAAACAGCCAGATCAGTTCTGGAAATGCTAAAGTCAGAAGTCAAGCAAGAATTACAAAAACATCTAGGAATGAATATCTTGCAGACTTTGTTCCTAACATGTGAAAGGTCATGTCTCCAAGAAATATCTAAAATAAATATATATCTGGGAAAGAACAGAAAAATAATTAAAAAAATATTAGGAAACTAGTTACATATGCACCAAATTAGCATAATGGCATAGTGAATAATTCAGTTATGTTAGAAGTATATGCCAAACAGAATGGCGCAGGACAGAGCTCTGATCTGACAGGAAAATAGACTAGCTTTCTATGGGTCAAGTGCAATCACTGATATGGTTATGTAGAAAATAAACGTTTACCCATAGTGCATGGATGAAAACAGTTATATTGATATGGATACAACAGAGATGTTTAGTTGGATGTAGGCCATATACTCCTAGCAAAATATATGCAAAACGTTATTGACATGAGTTATCTCTGAGATTGCAAACAGTGCTACTTAAAAGTGAAATGAAGAGAATGGGAGGATCTAATGATAGCAGATATGTTAATTAGGCCATATTTAAGATAGAGGGGTACATAAATATTTGATAGAGGAAGACCAAGAAGCTCTGGTGACAAAGGATGCCAGTTCAGAAGCATGGGCATGCTTATTGCAGAATGATAGTACAGGTCAGTGGGTTAGGAATTTTAAAAAGTCCTCAGCAGTTGTCAGGGTGCCCTGGCCTCCTCTCAATACTCTTCAACTGCTTACATTAAGAATCTACTCAACTGCAGAACAATTCTGTAAAGGGTTAAGTCAATGAAATGTCTGGGAAGGTGAAGTAAATGACTGAAGAGGGAGCAAAGTTATGACTGATAGCAGACTTCTCTTAGATCAAAAATGTTAAAAAGGGATTATAGGCACTTTGGG